>NW_006239269.1:286947-287748 GCF_000226075.1 Solanum tuberosum | reverse complement strand
AAATACTTAGAAAAGAGTCGCCACTTAATTTTTTAAAGAAATTAAGAAAACTTATAATTTTCAAAGATTTAAACAGAAAAAATCATTTGAAAATACCAAAGAGGGTTCGGGGTTCAATTTACACTTCGAGAAGGGTTTAAGCATTCGAAGTGCCCGCTAACATGCGGTTGACCTGTGACTTGACTAAAATATACTTTTTGACTAATTTTTTAGAAAATGTGATTTAACATAAGAAGAATAACTTGCAATTTTTGGTTAACTTAAAACAAAGTTAAATAAATGACACATTTTATTTTATTTTATTTTTAGAGAAAAGGGGTCCAAAATGAAATATTTCACTTGAAATATAAGTGATTAGAATATTAATAAAACTAGATTAATTAGAATTTATTTAATTCATTTTAAAATAACTTAAACCAATTTAATACATTAAAGCATGAAAATCATTTTAATTGAAGAATAAACGTTTTGGCTAACCTTCTTGAGAAAATGACTAAGTAAGTATTTTATAACAATAATTTACATTATTAGATTAACTTTGACAAAATAGTTAAACAAATAGCAATTTTATTTTGTAAGAAAATAGGGCCTTTAATTGAAACATTTGAATTAGAGACAAGTAATTAGAATTTTAACGAAACTAAATTAATTGGTTTCTATTTGAGTCATTTTTTGGTTTATGAAAAAAAATAAATATATATATATTTTAAAGTAAATAAAAAAAAAAGTTTTGACTAAAGATAATGCAAGATTTGATAAAAATGAAATTTGTTAGAAATAAAACAACACAGAGAAATAGTT
>NW_006239269.1:273597-286846 GCF_000226075.1 Solanum tuberosum | reverse complement strand
AACAACAGACAGTGAGAAATGAGGACATTGCACCATAGAACTAGCTACTACATCATCCTAGTTCATGCATTATAGCACTAAGAGAGTTCAAACGGAAAGAAACAAATATGGATATGCAACTACTTCACCAAAACTTCTTTTTCACCGAATATATGAGGATGACTCGAAAGACTCAAGGATATGCGAGAGTGGAGTCCAAAGTGAACTCGAATGGAGTTTTATATGCAACAAAAAGCGAGTATAAAAATTAGTGTACGAATTAAGGGAACAATTAAGACGTAACTTAAAATCAAGATGAAAGTGGCTTAAATACTTTTTGAGAGGCAAATATTACTACAGTCACTTTTAGACCAAATTAAGACCAAAAGGTCACTAAGTTCAACACAAAATAGGAGGTAATAAAACTTATACTAAGGTAATGAAAATCAAGCCACATGAAACTTCCAAAGCACATGCCCACACATACGTACATATGACTAAAATTTATAAGCAATAATTGATGCGATCCAAAGATATATTAAAGAGCTAACATCACCTCATACAATACAAAACTAGCTCTATCTATGGGGACTTAAGGTTGCCGGTTTGTCATATCGAAGGATCAAAATTGAAGACAATAGCTAATTAACTCATTATAGGCAAAGGAAGAAAATAACTACATTTAAATAACTAAACTAGGCAACATAAGCAAATATGTTAAACAATGGCATAATACAAAACAAGGTTCATATCACTGTTGAATATTAACGTTCGAGTAAATAACTAAGTTAAACAACAAGTTAAAAATTAGAAGGATATTTTTTAGACTTTGGACAAAGATGGGGAGGGCTATTTTATTTTTTATTCTTTTGGAAAATAAGAGCAATCTTAGTTAAATCGTCACATTAAAATGGTAGAGTTACAAGCATCCCGTCATGAGTTTAAATCCAAAGAGATATATACCACTCAAGTTGATCGAAAACAGAGGATAGATATATCTACCGCGCGAATTCAAACTAGGATTAACAAGGAACCTTTACAATAGCAAACCTCAAGGCCATAATTTTTTAAATCTACTCAGCACTCACAAATATGCCTAATTGGATAAGATATTAAAATAAGAACCTAAAGCCATGCTTGGATTAACTAGATCACTGATGACTTAATCCTCAAAATAGGATCAGATTTTCGAACAATGAATTTAAATGAGAGCTTTCAGGACATTTCGATAGTAACAAATTAAAATGTAGGGGTTAGGGCTGTCTCATTATACACAAACCCATTTAACTATTTTAAGCAAGAATTTCACATTCTGCGGAAAAGAAAAGACATACCTTAACACTTAGCTACAATTCTAAGGGAAATTTTAATAAAAGGAACAATCACAATTTCAAGAAATTAGTTAATCTAGCTAAAATACTATTCAAAATAAACATACAAGAACACTTGTCTTCAGTTGAGGGGTAAGGGTGTGAAGCAAAATACATGAAGTTTCTATTGTTTTCTCACTCTCAAACCAAAGCAACAACAGACAGTGAGAAATGAGGACATTGCACCATAAAACTAGCTACTACATCATCCTAATTCATGCATTATAGCACTAAGAGAGTTCAAACGGAAAGAAACAAATATGGATACGCAACTACTTCACCAAACAGAGAACAAATTAACTGAAATAAAAATGAAATGAGAGAAGAGGAGTTGTTACCTTCCAAAGTGCAGCGAACGGAGACGAAAACGAGCGAGGTAACAACGATTCCTCCACCAATCAGCGACTTAAAACCTTGGAAATTCTCAACCAACTAATGGAGAGGGTGGAGCTCAGATAAAAAAAAATGGTTCTCTTCTCTGCTTCGAGAGCACCTCTTATAGATTTATATTTCTCTATACCTTGCTATATTATTTTTTCTATCTCCCCCTTTTCTTTTCTTTTTAAAATCCCCCTATAACAGGGATTGAGAGAGGGAATATATAGAAGGAGAAAGAGTCGTTTTTTTTTGGGGGGGGGGGGGTCGATGCATTATAGCACTAAGAGAGTTCAAACGGAAAGAAACAAATATGGATATGCAACTACTTCACCAAACAGAGAACAAATTAACTGAAATAAAAATGAAATGAGAGAAGAGGAGTTGTTACCCTTTTCGGAGCAGCGAACCGGGACCAATACGAGCTTAAGAACAACTTCAACACCGACTTCAAACCTCGAGCAATAAAATAAAAAATCCAAACAAATCTTAGCCGAAGACCCTTTTAAAATCTAGGACTAAAAATGCATTCAAAATTTCTCAAGCGTAAAAGTCAATTGTTCAAGAATAATTTTTCCTCCCCTAAAACCGAAAGCAAAGATGGATTTTTATAGGAGAAAAATGAATTCGATTAGAGGGAAAACAGATTAAAAATTTGAATTTCAAATCCCCGTTTTTCCGAAAACAATAGAAAGGATGGGGCTATTTGACAAAAGAGGACGAGGGGACAGGATGAGTATGGGCGCTGTAGATTTCTGGCCGAATTTTCTGGGATTTGAACATGAAGAAGAAGAAAAAGAATGCAGGGGTCGTCTGGAATTTTTGGGGTTGCAGTTGTATTGTTGTATGTATTGTATTGTTGGAAAAGGAAGTGGGCTGAAATTGGGAATAAGAGTGATTGGGCTTAGATTTGGGTCTGGAAATTGAAAAAGTGGGCTGCTGATTTTAATGTGAGAAAGGGAGAAATGGGCTGGGAATTTAAAATGAAAATGGGCCCAAAATTGGCCTATTGAATTGGGTATGGGTGAGGTAAAAAGGGGCTAGTTTTGGATTAAGAATTTGGTCAAATTGATTGAAATTGTAGCCAATTAAAATTAAGAACTTAGTCAAATTGATTAAATTAGTAGATTCGACTTATAATTAAAGATGACAAATTAATATAATTAATTAACGAGCTTCTTCAATTGAAGGACATGTGCTTCAATTCAACAGGTTGCCATATTAGTGGTAAAATCCATAGCCATTGAGGCTGCATCACCATCACCAACACCCAAATTGATATCATCATCTCCGTGTCGAACATCATCCGACTCATCCTTCTCCGATCCATCCTCCTCATCAGCAGTGGAATCATCACCATCAATGGGTTCTTGGAATGCCGGGCCCATTCAACACATGTAGATTGCGCTATCCGTCAATGGGTAACGCTCCGCTAATGTCGCCATATCGTTCTCAGTCACTGGACGGACACCAATCCGCAATTGAAGTTCATCCATTACAAACATACGACCCATCGAACTATCATCCCAGGCTTGCTTATTAGCAGTCAATACTTTCCCTTGGGACAAATCGTGTGCTTTAGTTCTTGTGACATCAACAAGGCGGCATACTAAATGAGGGGCACATAGGGAACACATCATGGACTTCTTCCTCAATTTTTAAGGCACTTAGGTACCTAGTAATGAAGCTGCCATAACAGAAGCATCATCTTTTATTTGTCCAGAATTTCAGCATATTCTGCCTCAAAATAGCTTCGACACTTATTGGCAGCACCTTTATCAGTCAGTATACCGAGGGGACAGGATGAGTATGGGCGCTGCAAATTTCTGGCCGAATTTTCTGGGATTTGAACGTGAAGAAGAAGAAAAAGAATGCAGGGGTCGTCTGGAATTTTTGGGGTTGCAGTTGTATTGTTGTATGTATTGTATTGTTGGAAAAGGAAGTGGGCTGAAATTGGGAATAAGAGTGATTGGGCTTAGATTTGGGTCTGGAAATTGAAAAAGTGGGTTACTGATTTTAATGTGAGAAAGGGAGAAATGGGCTGGGAATTTAAAATGAAAATGGGCCCAAAATTGGCCTATTGAATTGGGTATGGGTGAGGTAAAAAGGGGCTAGTTTTGGATTAAGAATTTGGTCAAATTGATTGAAATTGTAGCCAATTAAAATTAAGAACTTAGTCAAATTGATTAAATTAGTAGATTCGACTTATAATTAAAGATGACAAATTAATATAATTAATTAACGAGCTTCTTAATCTTAACAAAATAAAATAATCAACTTAATTAAAAAAACTAATTATTTCACACACACACACATATATATAACAATATATATGAACTATTATATAACTAAATAATTAACAATTGAAGGACATGTGCTTCAATTCAACAGGTTGCCATATTAGTGGTAAAATCCATAGCCATTGAGGCTGCATCACCATCACCAACACCCAAATTGATATCATCATCTCCGTGTCGAACATCATCCGACTCATCCTTCTCCGATCCATCCTCCTCATCAGCAGTGGAATCATCACCATCAATGGGTTCTTGGAATGCCGGGCCCATTCAACACATGTAGATTGCGCTATCCGTCAATGGGTAACGCTCCGCTAATGTCGCCATATCGTTCTCAGTCACTGGACGGACACCAATCCGCAATTGAAGTTCATCCATTACAAACATACGACCCATCGAACTATCATCCCAGGCTTGCTTATTAGCAGTCAATACTTTCCCTTGGGACAAATCGTGTGCTTTAGTTCTTGTGACATCAACAAGGCGGCATACTAAATGAGGGGCACATAGGGAACACATCATGGACTTCTTCCTCAATTTTTAAGGCACTTAGGTACCTAGTAATGAAGCTGCCATAACAGAAGCATCATCTTTTATTTGTCCAGAATTTCAGCATATTCTGCCTCAAAATAGCTTCGACACTTATTGGCAGCACCTTTATCAGTCAGTATACTAGCACAACTCTCTCCCTAGTGACCTAGATCGTATTCTTGCATGGTAGTAAGGTGCTAAACACAATTTTCATCCAAATACGCGCCTCCAAATTCAAGTGGGCATAATGGAGAATCGAATGATGACATGTGTTTCTAACTCTATCCCATTGAGAAACAGAGTTCACCCCACACAGAGTATTCCTAATATCACGATACGAGGGTCGTTCAATCATGGCTTGATTTTCAGAATTATCACAATTGGGGGCACCCAAAAACTCATTCAATGCTTCCACAGTAAATCGCACACGACTATCCCTAATTAGACCTTGGCTCCACATAACATGATGTGTATTCCAATTTGCATAGAATTCACGTACTAAGCTAAAATTTCACTTACCTTGATCCACAAAGATATAGTGGAGGCCTAAAGCACGAACTTAGGCGTGAATGTGAGGAAAGTCTTCTAGCAATTGCCCCTCATCGACATACTCGTTACCCATGTACTTCGATTCTGGTTGGCAATCGTGCCACTTTTCTCCATAATGAATTACAACTTGTTTGCCAAATTTTTGAGGCGACAAGTTGGTGGGTTCCCGTCTAGAACTTCTGGCAGCCACCTCTTTTCGACTCTGCATAGTACCCGATCCACCAGCAACATTTTTTCCCTTGGCAACCATCTTCACATCCAACAATGGAAGAAAGGAAGAAAGAAAAGAATTTTGGGAAAGAGGAAGTGGGTCGGGTAGGCAGTGGGGTGTGTGGGGCATGTGGGTTTTGAAGCTTTAATGGATTTTTGTGGGTTTTAGTGGTTGAAAGTTGAGGGAAAGGTAAGGGAATAAGGTTTGAGGAGGGATTAATGGAGGAAATTAGGATTTTGGGGAAGAAAGGAAATGGAGAAGAAGAAGAAGAAGAGTTGGGAATTTATGGAGAATTTGTGGGAGTTGGTTGGTTAGAGAGAGCAAAATAGAGAGAAAATGAGGTGTATTTGGGTAGGTGAAAGATTTAAGGTTGGTTTTTGGGGTGGGTCCCATGGGAAAAGAAAAACATTATAAAATTCAATCTTGGGCAGGCCTGGCACGATGGTGGTGCGGTACACTGCCAGTGGGCCGAAATGGGCCTTAGTAATTTAGGCTTTGGAGCAGTACGCCCAACCTGCGCCCGGTCCGGTGTTGCGATTCGCCAGCAATCAACATTTTTCTTTAGCCTGGCGCGATGGTAACGTGTTACGCTGCCAATGTGCCGAAAATGGGCCTCAGTTCTTTAGCCTTTGGCATGGCGCGCCTGACTTGCGCCCGAACTCATTCTCCAACGCATTAGGTTCTCTTTTCTTGTGGTTTGTTCTCCGTCTACCTGCACATCAACCAAACAACGTAACATAATAATGGTGGGTTTCCTCCCACCCAGCGCTTTAGTGTTTGTCGTGGAACGACGCCTCTTTTTGTATTTTTCTCTATAGTGCCTAACTACTACAAAAGCAATAAAACTTAGACAAATCCCTAAAAGTAACTAAATAAAAACAAGAACTCATCACTAGATCCTATAAACTTTAAACTAGGCTAAAAATTCAAAATTAAGCAAAACTAACTACCTATTACATAACTTTGACGGGTTGTCCGAGTGCCTGGTTTAATGTCGTGGCTCGACTTAACTTGGATCAGTCATCATTCAGCTCAAGAGCCTCCCGATCACGATCTGAATATTTATCAAAGTTGTGCTTGACCCTTTGCCCATTCATCAAGAACGACGGGGAATTCTTACCTTTAAGTTCCACAACACCATGTTGTGTCATCCTCACCACTTCGAAGGGACTACTCCATTTCGACCTTAGTTTTACGGGGAATAACTTAAGTCTTGAGTTAAAGAGTAGTACCTTTTCGCCAGGAGTGAAAGTGCGAGGGACTATAAGATTCTCATGCCATCTTTTGTTTTTTTCTTTATATAACTTCGCATTCTCATAAGCATAGAGCCTAGAGTCCTCAAGTTCATGCAATTGACCAATTCTCTTCCTACCCACCAGCTCAGGGTCAAGATTTAGCTTCTTTATTGCCCAATACGCTTGGTGCTCTAGTTCTGCCTGAAGATGACATGCCTTGCTGAACACCATCTGATAGGGAGAAGTCCCTATGGGTGTTTTATATGTAGTTCTATACACCCATAACACATCATCAAGCTTCTTAAACTAATCTTTTCTTTGCACATTCATTGTCTTTTGCAAGATTTGCTTCATCTCTTTGTTCAACACTTCCACTTGACCACATTTTTGATGATGATAAGCGGTAGAAACTTTATGCCAAATACCATACTTAGCAAGAAGATTCTTCACTAAATGGTTAATGAAATGATTACCTCCATCACTCATGATAGCCCTCGAAGTTCCAAAGTGAGTAAAAATGTGCTTCTTGATGAATTTAATAACCACTCTTGAGTCATTCGTGGGAAGAGCTACCGCCTCGACCCATTTTGACACATAATCAACAGCCACCAGAATATATTGGTTTCCACTAGATGGTGGGAAGGGACCTAGGAAGTCAATACCTAACACAACAAATATTTTCACCTCCAGAATGTTATTTAGTGGCATCTCATGTCTTCACGATATAGTACCCAACCTTTGGCATTGATCATATCCCTTCACATAGGCAATAGATTATTTAAACAAAGAGGGACAAAAGAAACCAGATTGTAGTACCTTGTGCATTGTGCGCTCTCCTCCGTGATGCCCTACATACGTACTTGCATGACAACTCTCAAGCACTTGCTTGACTTCACACTCCAGAATGCATCATCTCACAACTTTTTCCACTCCTTGTTTGAAAAAACAAGAATGGTTCATCCCAAATGTAGAACTTAGCATCATGAGTCAACTTTTGTTTCTGTTGTGTAGTTGACCCTAGGGGATACTCTCCACTCACTAACAAATTCACTATATCAGCATACACATGCACTTGACAGATATTCAACCCCATCAATTGTTCATCCAAAAACTCTTCCCAGATTTGTTTCCCTTCATGTACATGGGTGAAATCTTCCAACCTGGACAAATCATCCACTATTTAGTTCTCAGTACCTTTTCGGTCTTTGATCTCAAGGTCAAATTCTTGGAGAAACAATAACCACCGAATCAGCCTTGGTTTAGCATCCTTCTTGTTTAATAGGTACTTAATAGTTGCAGGATCAGTTTAAAAAATTACCTTGGTACCTACCAAATACGATCTAAACTTGTGGAAAGCGAATACTAGAGACAACATCTCCTTCTTAGTCACTATGTAATTTGCTTGAGCACAATCAAGTGTCTTACTCGCATGGTAAATTGAGTGGAACACTTTCTCTTTCTTTTTTCCCAATAATGTACCCACTACTACGTCACTTGCATCACACGTGAGTTCAAATGGTAACTCCCAGTTAGGAGCAATCAAGATTGGAGCTTCGATTAAGTTCCTCTTCAACACCTCAAACGCCTTCAAGAATATCTCATCAAGCTCAAATTTCACCTCCTTCTCCAAGAGACTGCACGTAAGTCTTGAATTTTTGGAAAATTCCTTGATGAATCTTCGGTAAAAACCTGCGTGCCCAAGGACACTTTGAATCCCTTTTATAGAGATAGGATGGGGCATTTTTTCAATAACTTCCACCTTGGCTTTATCCACTTCTAGTCCAGATTTCAACACCTTTTGACACAATACTATTCCCTTTCGGACCAAAAAGTGAAATTCTCCTAGTTGAGCACTAAATTTGTATCTTCACATCGAGCAAGTACTATATCAAGGTTCCAGAGAAATACCTCAAAAGATTTCCCAAAGACCGAGAAATCATCCAGAATACCTCTACCAAGTCCTCCGCCATATCATGAAAAATGGCCATCATGGACCTTTGAAAATTCGTCGACGCATTGCAAAGTCCAAATGGCATGCATTTGAATGCATATGTACCATAAGGACAAGTAAATGTTGTCTTCTCTTGATATTCAGATGCAATTAAGATTTGATTATATCCAGAATACCCATATAAGAAGCAATAGTACTCCTTCCCTTCTAAGCGGTCAGGCATCTGATCAATGAAAGGGACATGATAGTGATCTTTTCGTGTGGCCTCATTTAGCTTCCAGTAATCCATGCAAATTTTCAATCCGGTAACTGTTCTAGTGGGAATCAACTCATTTTTCTTGTTCTTCACCACTGTCATACCTCCCTTATTTGGGACACACTGCACAAGACTTACCCACTTGCTATCTGAAATTGGGTACACGATTCCAACATCTAACCACTTTATTACTTCCTTTCTCACCACTTCTTTCATCAAGGGGTCCACTCTACATTGATGTTGTGCACTCGGTTTGTGATCCTCCTCCATATAGATTTTTTTCATACATAACGTCGAACTAATCCCATGGATATCCTCCATCTGCCACCCAATAGCTCTCTTCCTTTGCTTTAAGATTCTCAATGCCGTATTAACCCCGTGTTTCAGACAATTCAGTAGAAAGTATTACAGGTAAGGTTTCAATGGTACCTAAATATGCATACCTTATGTGAGAATGCATAGATTTCAACTCTAATTTAGGTGCTTCTTCAATCGAGGGTTTGGGCGGAGGCCCCAATTCACGATCCAACAATTCTACTCTATCTCTGTGTGTTCTCAATACTGCCAAATTCAGACCAGCCGCTATCTCTTAAGCTTCAGTGTCTCAATCTATATCATCTCCTTCGAAACCTCTTTCCAAGGGATCCTCAAAAGAAATGTACTGTGATTCTACTGCGAGATCTACAATAGTAATGACGGACAACTCTTCATACACAGAAGGCAATTTCAAGGCGCCATAAACATCAAAGACTTCAACTTTATCATGTTCCCTCATAGCCAACTGCCCAGCTGCTACATCAATCAATGCTCACCCCGTGGCCAAGAAAGGACGCCCCAAAATAAATGGAACTTCCGTATCAGGCTCAAAGTTTAAGACCATAAAGTCCACCAGAAAGATCAAGGTTCCCACTTGTACCAACAAATCTTCTACTACCCCTTCGTGCCTAGCAATGTATTTATCAACAAGTTGGAGAATGACAATGGTTTGTTTTGGACTCCGCAACCCAAGATTCTTGTATAAGGATGCCAGCATGAGATTAATGCTAGCAACCAAATCACATAAACCCCGGACATGGACACTTTACCCAATTTTTATTCGCAACTAGAAGCTACCCAGATCCATCAAATTCTTGGGTAGTCTAGTCTGAATTTGATAGCTGCACTCCTTAGTAAGTGCTACCATTTCATACTCTGTGAGCCTCATCTTGTCTTCCACTAGCTCCTTCACATACTAGGCATACTTAGGAATTCCCTGCAAAATATCAACCAAAGGCAGGTTAATATGAAAATGTTTAAGGAGAGAGAAACTTACCAAAGTATTCATCTTTATTCTGAACTTTTGTGGAAATGGAGGAGGTGGTTTAATTTGAGGAAAACTTTTCTCAACATCGGAATTCTTTGCCACCTTTTCTTGTTTTTTTCTTTACTCACTACCTCAATATCTCTCTTCCTTGGAGCTTGTTCCTCTAGTTGTTGCCAACTTCTGGTACTCATCGCATTCAATTGCTAGGGTTGGGCTCAGTGTCACCAGGTAAACCTCCATGAGGACACATGTTGAGTGAATTAGCCACTTGCGCAACTTGTTTTTCAAGACTCATTTGGTACATTTCGATGTTCCTCATGTTCTTATCATACTTATCTCTGCTTGCATTCATCTTTGCATTCTCAGCACTATTCTTACCGATTTTTTCCATAAGATTTTAAAATAACTCTTCATTAGTCATCCCCCCATTTACTGCATTGGATTTCTGCCTTGGCTAGTATTTTGATATTGCTGCCCCATTGCTTGTGCTCGGTATCTGTTAGACCATTGCGCTTGGTTTTTGTTTTGATTTCCACTCCATGAGAAATTAGGATGGTTTCTCCAACTGGAGCTATGAGTATTGCCAAAACTTTGCTGACCTCCACCTCTTTTGCATTGCCCACATAGTTCACCGAATCTGGATTTGCCTCACAAAACTTAGTTTCATGTGCTCCACTACCACATACTCCACACCAAACTGCTGCCTGATGTATAATATTCACCGGTGCTTGATTTAGTGCAATTATTTTGACCTTCTTGGTTATGCTATGGTTCATTGCATCTAGTTTTGGTTTTATCGCGGTAGCTTGATCCACATCTAGAATTCCTGCAGCCTTTTGTGTCGTGGTCCTTGGTACTTCCCCATCCTAAACAAGGTTTCATTCTGAGAGTCTATCTAGGAGGTCAAATAGCTCCTCATGGGTCTTTGTTTAAGCTTGTTCGCTTGCCGCACTATTAAGAAGTACTCGTGTATTATAATCCAGACCTTCAAAGAAAGTGTGAGCAAGTACCTCATTAGCCTGGTAGTGATACGAACAAGCATTCAACAATTGGTTGAATCAAGCCCATGCTTGGTACATATCGTTCCCATTTTTCTGCTTAAAGCTCAATATTTCACTCCTCAACCTTGATGTTTTTCCTGATGGAAAGAATCGACTCAAGAAGTTCTTTGCTAAATAATCACACATACTGATGGAATTTGGGGGCTCTGTATCTAACTACAACTTGGCTTCTCCCAACAATGAGTGTGGAAAAAAGAGTGAACCTTACATAATCCAATGAAACACCATTTGGGATGTATGTATCGCTTATATAGAAAGTTCCTTATATGCACTTGGGGATCCTCATGAGGGAGACCGGTAAATTGTCCCATTGGGTAGATGAGTTGCACCATGTTCTGTATTAGCTCAAATCTTCCACCCGTCGGTGGGTTCCATATACTTGACGCCACATTGGCTGTAAGTGGGACAACCATATCACTAACTGGTCTTGTCGGTATAACTGGGGGTACCTCTTATCCTTGATTATTCCTGTTTTCCACGTGGTCACCCTTAATATTTTCCGGGGGATCCAGTCCCAATTCTTACTGTTGTCCTTGATCAACCATCTTTCTGCGTAGTCGAAGGGCTCTTTCAGGTTCGTTGTCTTGTTCGACAAGATCTCCTTTTTGAGCTAGACTTGAGAATCAAGTGCTTGCAATGCACAAGAGCTAAGATCAAGTTATTAACACTTGAACAATCTAGTTGTAGACTTAATAAAATTAAATATAAATTATTTTATAAGTCCTCGGAAGCGGTGCCAAAAACTTGTTGCTCCCAATTGCACACGCAAGTGTACGCGGTCGTGCAAGTAAAATAGTTTCTTTAGGAAAGAGTTTTCGTTCCCAAGGGACTTATGATCAACTTATATTCACTAACTTAATTCCACAATTCGACAAAAGTAACTTTTTAAAAGAGTTTGAATATTGTTGATTATGTCACGACCCAGGGGTACCCCCTAGATGTAACATGGCGTATAGAATCCCGAAGGACTCCATACAAGCCACTTAGCTCTCCATAAACATAAGAAATAGAAACCATAAGAGTAAAACAATAGTCCAAGTCCAAAACATTTTATAAAAACGGAAAGCAGAAGTCTAAACTCATGTCTTATGATAGCCATCTAATACAATAGAATGAAATTGGGCCTAGGCCATACATCATGTTCAAAAGAGAAATACACGAAAGAAACTAAACAACAACTCCGTCTTCGAATCATGAGGACTCACCAAAGATCGAGAAATCACAAACTCAACTACTAGCCACGAGACTCAGAAACTTGTTTGTCGGACCCTACATTTAGGAAAAATGTAGGCAATAATATAAAATCATGTTGTTCAGTTATTGGTTTAGGTGTCCGTATTTTATTTAATCTTTTATCCCATATAGTTTTTTCTTTATCATATTGTTCATAGTTTGTATTAGAATATTTTAAATTTTTTGGGTTTTTTATTCCTGATGTACTAGGTTTTTCATCCACGTCTACGTTTCATGTATTTACTTCTAAATTCTTTGTATTATCTATGTTTGCTAAAAGTTCCGTATATGTTTCGCTTGTTTCTGAATGTTGTTCATCTAGATCATCGTCGTTTATTTCATCAATTATTATTTCAGGTAGATTTTCTTGGTTATTTTCTTCTTTTTCTTCTAGTTCTTCTTCTAATTGCAATTTTTCTTTAAATTTATTTATCTCATTTGCTAATTTTGTTTTTTGTTCTTTTTCTTTTTGTTAATTTCATACATTTCTTTTAATATTGCAGCTCTTTTTCTAGTTCTATTATTTTAGTATTTTTTACTTCTTCTAATTGTTGTACTTCCTTTTTTGCTTGTTGTTTTATTTTCTCGATTTCCATTTTTCTATCTATTTCTTCTTTTTCTTTTGTTATTCTAATCATAGCAGTTAAACTATCTTCAAGTTTTACCGTTTCTTTTTGTAACATTAAATTTAGATTGTCACCTATTTTCTTATATCTTCTTCCTAGATTAGAAAATATTATCTTTATTTTTAATCCGTCATAGATTTCATATGCTTTTTCATCTATTGCGTTTATTTTTTACAAATTCTTGCAAATATATTACTGTTAAGTTTATTTTGCCTATGTCTCAATTCTTGTCTTTTTGCTATAATTATTTCAGTAAGTTTTTCTTTATATTC
>NW_006239269.1:252214-273050 GCF_000226075.1 Solanum tuberosum | reverse complement strand
AGAAATGAGAAGATTGGTATTAAATATATTAAATTTTACATTCACTATTGAAGTAATAAAAACTGATAAGAATGTTATTGCAGATTACTTATCAAGACAAAGCTACCCAAACTGAGAAAGAAAGTACAATCGAAGAGATACTCAAAGCTATTACTACACTTTGTATCAAAGTGGACAGTATGGACAATGAGATACAAAAGCTAAAGACTAATGAAGATAATCTGATGTCTAAAGCTAGTACAAGTCAGTAGCATGACTATAGAAATGCGGAGCAAAGTCGATCGGAAGACTTTAAAAATCCAGAGCTAAGAGGTGACATTGGGAAACACCTTAAAACCCATAATGTTTGTTTAAATATAGCTGTAGGTACAAGTAAACAAGTTAGTGAAAAACAGCATAAGAATGCAAACTTAAACCAGCTATTTGAAAAACCATTTACCCCAAGAACGTCAACAAACACATTGACTATGGAACCAGTATGATAGCCATGCATAAAAAAAAATAAAAACATGCTAAAAGGGACATTTCATTTCATGACATGCAATTGACCAATCTAAAACATCATATGAAAGAGTTATAAAACATAAGTCATAAATCATGGTTAATGTAAGCTACAACATCTTTAAATATTTGAACACATATGAGATACTCCTTGAGTAACCTTAGTTCATTATTAATGTGGGGAATTAGTCTTAACCGACATAGAGACCATGTGAACTATAACATGATGACCTGGTGTCTCTCACACCGAAAAGGGTTGTTCTACTTGCCTAAGGTAGAACCATGAACTTCTAGCTTAAGTGGATCTACTAGTTAATCAACCTATGGGGGAACATAATTATGGGATAAGGAAATTGTTGCTAGAAATTCGGCCTCTACTAGCGGAGAAGTGCTTCCATCTCATGAGACTTCTTCTAGAAAATCGGCCTCTACTAACGGGAGAGCTACCATCTAAACGTCAATATCCACTCGGTGCTAAGAATAATTCCCACATAATAGTATTTTCTTACTTATTCTCATTATCCATGGAAAGGCATGTCATCTTGCCAATCTAAGCTAGTTTATTAGGATAACACTTATTCATTAATTCAATTACGTGAGAAAGCCTTTCAACCTAACAATTCTTTCTATGTGAGAAAAACTCTCACATAATGCTAGTATGTGTTTATAAGAATGTCCTTTCATAACACAACATCATCATTGGTACTTTACTCTCAAAGCACCCTTAAAGAATTTACATAATTTTCATGAAAACATGCATAGTTCCAAAATCACCTTCCAAGGCCAAAAACCCTCTTTCAATCATCAACATTTTGCAAACTAGGGTTAGATATAGATTTCATCATAAAATCATGCAATTCTCTCATTACATGCTTTATTTCAGAAAACTCTTCCTTTAAGATCAAAATCCCACAACATATAATTCATAACTTGAAAACATAGGGATTTCATGGGTTCATAGGGGAAAACATCATAAAACCATAGTAAATCATCAATTCATGCTTAGAAGATCATAAGTCAATCATTCAAATCAATAATCATAAGAACCTATGGTAATTTAAGAAAACTTTAGCTAATTAGGGAATTCTACCTTTTTCAAAATAGAGGAATTTGGGGACTCCATGAATGAGAGAGATTCATGGATGAAAACTACCATACCTCAAGTCCAATTGCTTATCTTTAATGGAGGAATTGAGACCTTAGCTTGAAACCCTAGGTTGAATCTTCTTCTTATTCTTCTTCAAGTTTCTAGAGAGAGAATATTTGAAAGGAATTTGGTTTTCTTTTGGGAATTTGGAAGAATGAACTAAATGGGTCTAATTTTTGGGTAAAAAGATTTATATAGGGGTCCTAGAGTTAGGCAAACCGACATAGTATAGGAACTAATTAATTGATTAGGAAAAAACCCAACTAACCCTGAATATAACTGTCAACTGCTGACCAACGAGACCCAATCGACAGACCGTGGATGGACCTACGGTCCGTCCTGCACATCCGTTACTAAGTTCAGAGACATTTGCCTTGAACTATGTGTAACACCCCGTATCCGAAAATAGACCAAACCAGCAGATTTCCAAAAGTTGCAAGTGCAACCCACAGACCGTAGGATGACCCACGGTCTGTTTTGGTGGTCCGTGGATAGCCACCTGCAACCTTCCCCAGAAATGGCCACAAAAATTTTCTAAGTCTAGAGCTACTCCAGGACCCACAGACCGTAGGTCAGACCATGGTCCGTGGTCCAGGCCGTGGTTCAGACCACCAGAACCCATCCTGTGAAGCCGATAGACAGACTGGTAGGATGGGCCGTCAGTCAATTGACGGTCCGTCGGTCAGGCCCATCAGTGGCTTCAGCAAATTTTAAGTCATGGGTCATTGGTCTTTTCCTTATGCGTTGGATCCCTAAACTACGTTATTTAAACCCTAAACTACATCATTTAAACCCTAAACTACATCGTTTAAATCCTAAACTACATAGTTTTTGTTAGTTTTAGCCTAGTAAACTAATTAGAACCTAACCTAATCAATCATTCACACAAATTCATCAATCTTAGAGCAAAAACAAGAGAAGAAGTCGAGCAGTCCTAGATCAAGAACGCAATGAGTTCTCGTCAGTTCCTGCCCCAAAATCGAAAGATTTCTCCGTGAATTTTGTCACCAGGTATGTGGGATTTCACTAGTGGGTTCCTTTCACCCATTAGGTCCTGAGAATTCAGTCAGATTCTTGATTCCCTTCATATAATCTAGATCTAGGGTTTCTCGAATTTCAGCACATCATTATGAATTAGTTACTTTAATGTTCCTAATCAAATTATCATGATTTTAGTATTGTTTTGTGTAGATTCTTTCATAAATTCAGAACCTTAGCTATGTAGTTATTTTAGTTTTTGAATTACACGTGCTAGGTTAGTTATTTCAGTTATACATGCCTCAGATTTGAATGTTTCATTATTAGCACATTAATGTTGCATTTTAAGTTAGCATGTCAGTAGTTTGAGCTATCTTGTATTACAAAAATTCAGTCATAAATTGTTAATTACATAATCAATTGGGACTAGCTTAATACTGAGTGGACTAGGGTCAGTCACCCTCATGTCCTAGAACTACGTGCCCCCGTAGGTTGTAAGTCCCCTTTATGGGTATCAATTTAGTGAACACGCCAGTCATGCCTCTATAACTCTGGTAGGGTATATTGGTCCTCTGGATTGGGCGTATACGTTGGACTCCACATTTAGCATGTAGTTTTATGTAGGGTATGAGTAGCTCCCACAGTTAGATTCTATTGCATTGACCATGTTATCAGTTACAGTTAGATTTTAGTCTCATCATGTTATAAACTTGGTCATTGAATTCAGTTAAATCATGTTCAACATATTTAGTATAGTATCTTTCTTATCTCATATCATTTCTCAGTTATATGCTTAGTTCAGTTATGTATGGTGTTCAGCTTTACTCTATCCTGCATGTTCACTACCTTTCAAGTACTGACGCATACTCTGGGCTACATCTTCTCGTGTTGTAAGTTCAGGTCCTCAACTTTCATATCACGCATAGACAGGTTCCTGATCTTCAGCTCAGCAACATAAGTGGTGAGTCCTTATTCTCCAAGGATGACATACATGTTTCCTTTCTATTTTTATTGTTTAGTTTACGTTTTGCTAGATTTAGCTTGGGCATGTCCCAACACTTGTAGTCAGTTAGAGTCTATTTTCAGACATAGTTAGATTCAGTTTTAGCATTTGAGTTTATTTCAGTATCTTAAACTCTTCACAGTTATATATATTTAGATAGTATTGGGTATTCCCATCATTTCAGTTGATCTCACATTTTAAGCATCCACGCAGTACTTTCCTATTTCAGTTTTTTAGTATGCTTATGATATGCCAACAGGGTTAGCTTGGGGTCACTCGTGATCCTAGGTCCCGTGTTTGTGTCCTGGGGGTAGCTTTGGGGAATGACAAACTTGGTATCAGAGCATTAGGTTTAAGTGTCCCAGTATGTTTGAAAAGCCGCACTAAGTAGAGTTGTTTTTCATGGGTAAGTGCACCACATCTAATGAGAGGGAGGCTACGGAGTGTTTTAGAAAAACTTCACTTTCTTGGTATTCTTATAATCCGTAAGGTATGATCTAATTCCTCATTTCTAACTCGACGTTATGTGCTTTCAGATCATGCCTCCTCGTAGAGCTTATGGAAGGATTACGAATGCACACAATGCTAACACAGCTCCTTCAATCCCAGATCAGGAAGTTTCGAATGCTGAATTTTGGAACACTATTCAACTTTTGGCTAAGAGTGTGACCGACTAGAACAACCAGCAGGCTCCAGTTCCTACAAATTCTAGTGGTGGATTAGTGGCAGCCAGGGTTCGTGGATTTTGTTAGGATTAATCCGCCTAAGTTCTTAAGATCGCAAATTGGTGAGGATCCCCAAAACTTCATAGATGAGGTCAAAAAGATCTTCAGAGTGATGCAAATGACTAGTAATGATAGGGTTGAGATGTCAGCCTATTAGGTTAAGGATGTAGCTCACATCTGTTATACTCAGTGGAAAGAAAATAGGGGTACATGATTTTGAGGCAAGGTAGCATGACAGGCCAAGAGTATGGACTCAAGTTCACCCAACATTCCAAGTATACTCCTCACATAGTTGCCGATTCCAAGGCTCAAATGAACAAATTTCTATATGGGGTATCTGACTTAGTGAAAACAGAGTGTAAGAATGCTATGTTGCTGGAAAATATGAGCATTCCTAGGCTCATGACTCATGCTCAGCAGGTTGAGGCAGATAAGCTTAGGGAACATGCTAAGGATAATAAGAAGGCTAGAACAAGAAACTATAAATATTCTCAACAAAAATCCAGTGGTGGAAATCACTTGTAGTTTCAGCAGAAATCTTTAGCTCCAGCACCTTCATCAGCTAGTCTTCTATCCTCCAAGTTTCGACAGGATCAGAACGGTAGGGCATCAGGCTCTAAGTCGCAGGGAAGTGTTTCAAGTACCAGAACCTACCCAACTTGTCCAAAGTGTGGTAAGAACCATCTCGGCGACTGTCTTGCAGGAAAGGAAGGATACTTTGGGTGTGGTCAGTCTGGTCACAGGTTGAGAGATTGTCTTTCTGCTTAACAGGTTCAAAGAGGCAATAGTGGTAAGGCTCAGTCTATAACTTCAGCAGCACTAGCAGGTCACCCGACTCAGCAAGGTAACTAATCTGGTACATGTGGCGAACAACGCCAAACAAAGGTTGTATGCTCTTCAGGATTGCCAGGATCAGGAAGATTTCCTTATGTAGTCACTGGTATGTTACGAGTTTTTAACTTAGATGTTTATGCTTTGTTAGATCTAGGGGCTACTCTTTCCTTTGTAACTCTTTATATAGCAGTCAACCTCAATGATAGTCCAGAAACATTTTCAAAACCCTTCTTAGTCTCTACTCCAGTATGTGACCTAGTTATAGCTAGACGAGTATACAGAAATTGCACAGTCAAAGTCTCCCAGAAAGTCACCTCAACAGACCTTGTAGAGTTAGAAATGGTAGATTTTGATATCTTTCTAGGCATGGATTGGTTACATTCCTGTTATGCCTAAGTCGATTGTAGAACTAGGATCGTTCGTTTTGAGTTTCCAGACGAGCCAATCTTAGAATGAAAGGGTAGTAACTTAGCACCTATGAGTCGATTCATTTCTTACCTTAAGGCCATAAAGATGATCTCTAAGGGTTATCTCTATCATCTAGTTTGGGTTAAGGATTCAAGCTCCGAAACCCCAAATCTTGAGTCAGTTCCAGTAGTTAATAAGTTCCCAAAAGTGTTTTCAAAAGATCTTCCCGAAGTTTCTTTCGAAAGGGAAATCGACTTTAGAATTGATATCCTTCTAGATACTCAACCTATTTCCATTCCTCCTTACAGAATGGGTCCAGCTGAGCTTAAGAAATTGAAAGAGGAGCTTAAAGACCTTCTAGATAAGGGCTTTATCAGACCTAGTATTTCCCCATGGGGTGCACCAATGTTGTTCATGAAAAAGAAAGACGATTCTCTCAGAATGTGCATTGACTATAGACATTTGAACAAAGTCACAATGAAGAATAAGTACCCCATCCCCAGGATTGATGACTTGTTTGAGCAACTTCAATGTTCTAGTCATTTCTCAAAGATAGACCTAAGATATGGTTATTATCAGCTCAGAGTCAGAGATAGTGACATCCCGAAAATAGCCTTCAGAATTCGGTATGGTCATTATGAATTTGTAGTTATGTCATTTGGTCTAACCAATGCTTCTGTAGCTTTCATGGATTTGATGAACAGAGTATTCAAGCAGTATTTAGACTTGTTCGTTATCGTCTTTATTGATGATATCCTCATTTACTCTAGGAATGAGGAAGAACATACGACTCATTTGAGAGTTTTCCTGCAAACTCTCAAAGATCGCCAGTTATTTGCTAAGTTTAGCAAATGTGACTTTTGGTTGAAATATGTTGCTTTCCTTGGTCATATTGTGTCTAGCAAAGGGATCCGAGTAGATTCTCAAAAAGTAGAAGCAGTGAAACAATGGCCAAGACCTACCTCTCGTACATATATTAGAAGTTTCTAGGGGCTAGAAGGTTTTTGTAGAAGGTTCGTGGAAGGATTTTCATCCATAGCCTCTCCATTGACTAAGTTGACTTAGAAAAGGGTTAAGTTTCAGTGGCCCGATGATTGTGAGAAAAGCTTTGCAGAACTAAAAATTAGGTTGACTACAACTCCTATTTTGACTCTACCAAAGGGTTTAGACGATTATGTTATCTATTGTGATGCATCCATAGTCAGCCTAGGTTGTGCGTTAATGCAGCGAGGTAAGGTTATAGCTTATGCTTCTAGACAACTTAAGGTACATGAGAAGAATTATCCGACTCATGACGTCAAACTTGCAGCACTGGTGTTTGCACTTAAGATTTGGAAACATTACTTGTATGGTGTTCATGTAGATGTGTTCACAGACCATAAAAGCCTTCAGTCTGTGTTCACCTAGAAAGAATTGAATCTTCGCAAGAGGAGATGGATTGAGTTCCTCAAGGATTATGATATGAGTGTGCATTACCATCCTGGTAAGGACAATGTAGTAGCAGATGCTCTTAGTAGACTATCTATGGGTAGTGTAGTACATGTTGATGAAAAAAGAAAAGAACTAGCAAAGGATGTTCACAGGCTTGCTCGCTTGGGAGTTCGCCTTATGAGCATATAAGATGGTGGTGTAACAATTCAGAATGGGTCAAAATATTCATTGGTAGCTGAGGTTAAGGAAAAGCAAGACAGTGATCCGATAGTTCTTCAACTGAAGGGTGCAGTTCATCACCAGAGAGTTGAGGTTTTATCCCATGGGGGAGATGGTGTGCTTCACTATTAGGGTTGATTATGTGTTCCTAAGGTGGGTGAGTTGAGACAATAGATTCTTGTAGGAGCCCATAATTCCATATATTCTATTCATCCAGGCACCACTAAGATGTACCATGATCTGCGGTAAGTCTTTTGGTGAAATGGTATGAAAAGGGATATAGCAGATTTTGCGGCTAAGTGCCCTAATTGTCAGCAAGTGAATGTAGAACACCAGAAACTAGGAGGTATGACTCAAGAGATTAACATTCCTATTTGGAAGTGGGAAGTGATTAGCATGGACTTCATTACAAATTGGTGATAGTTGATAGAGTTACTAAGTCTACACACTTTTTGGCTATCAAGACTACAGATTCAGCGGAGGACTACGCCAAGCTTTACATTAATGAGATAGTCAGGTTGCATGGAGTTCCTTTGTCTATCGTCTCAAATATAGGTCCCTAGTTTACCTCTCATTTCTAGAAGTCTTTCTAGAAAGGTCTTGGTACTCGAAGTAATCTTAGCACATCATTTCATCCACTGACGGATGGTCAGGCATAGCGTACCATTCAAACCTTAGAGGACATGTTGAGAGCTTGCGTGGTCGATTTCAAGGGTAATCAATTTCAAGGGTAGGTGGGATGATCATTTTCCTTTTATAGTGTTCGCCTACAATAATAGTTACTATTCCAACATTCAGATGGCCCCTTATGAGGCATTGTATGGGCGTAAATGTAGATCTCCAGTTGGTTGGTTTGAAGTACGTGAAGCAGCCTTGATAGGGCCAGATTCGATTCATGATGCCATGGAAAAAGTTCAACTCATTAGAGATAGACTTAAGACTGCCTAGAGTCACCAGAAGTCCTATGCAGATGTAAGGAGAAGGGACTTAGGGTTCCAAGTTGATGATTGGGTGTCCTGAAAGTGTCACCTATGAAGGGGGTGATGAGATTTGACAAGAAAGGGAAGCTCAGTCCTAGATATGTATGCCCTTACAAGATCTTTAAAAGAGTTGGTAAAGTGGCTTATGAGTTCGAGTTGCCAGCAGAACTAGCAGCAATGCATTTGATTTTTCACATTTGATTGTTGAGGAAGTATGTGAGTGATCCAGCATCTATAGTACCACTGGAAAGTATGGTTGTGAAAGATAGTCTCACTTATGAGGATGTGCCAGTTGAGATTCTTGATCGTCAAGTTCGAAGGTTGAGAAACAAAGTAGTCGCTTCAGTTAAGGTTTTGTGGAGGAGTCAGTCCGTAGAGGGAGCTACTTGGGAAGCAGAAGCAGCCATGAAGGCCAAGTATCCTCATATTTTACCTTCTGATTCCATTCCAGCTTGAGGTAATAGTTCCTCTTCAATTTTCAATCATTCATTCGTAGCTTCAGTCTTAGTATCATGTTCGTTCAGTTGTACTTGCATGTTCTTGGACTTAGTTCAGTTAGAAATCAGTTTCCACTTTTTTAGTGGTAGGGTTGTAACTTCTCCCCTCCATATTCAGCTAGTTTAGTCTTTATTCGAGGACAAATGTTCCCAAGGGGGTGATAATGTAACACCCTGTATCCGAAAATAGACCAAATCAATAAATTTCTTAAAGTTGCAAGTACAACCCCCAGTTGCCACCCACAGACCATAGGGTGACCCACGGTCCGCCCTGGTGGTCCGTGGATGGCCACCTGCAACCCTCCCCAAAAAGGCCTAGAAAAGGTTTCTAAGTCCAGACCTACGCCAGGACCCACAAACCGTATGTCAAACCACGGTTCGTGATAAAGTACGTGGTTAAGACCGCCCAGAACCCATCCTCCAAAGTCGATTGATGGACTGACAGGACGGGCTGTCAATCCATCAACGGTTCATCGGTTAGGCCCGTCAGAAGTTGATTTTAAGTAAGGGGTCGTTTGGTCTTTTCGTTATGCGTTGGACCGCTAAACTATGTAGTTTTTGTAAGTTTTAACCTAGTAAGCTAATTTGAACCTAACCTAATCAATCATTCACAAAAAAATCATCAATTTTAGAGCAAAAACAAGAGAAGAAGTCGAGTAGCCCTTGTTCAAGAATGCGGCAAGTTCTTGTCAGTTCCAGTCCCGAAATTGAAAGCCTTCTCTGTGAATTTTGTCACCAGGTACGTGGGATTTCACTAGTGGGTTCCTTTCACCCATTAAGTCCCTATAATTTAGTTAGATTCTTGATTCCTTTCATATTATCTGGACCTAGGGTTTCTAGAATTTCAACAGATCATTATGAATTAGTTACTTTAATGTTCCTAATCAGATTATCATGATTTTAGTATTGTTTTGCGTTGATTCTTTCATAAACTCAGAACCCAAGCTATGTAGTTCTTTTAGTTCATGAATTACACGTTCTAGGTAAGTTATTTCAGATATACATGCCTCAGATTTGAATGTTTCATTATTAGCACATTAATGTTGCATTTTCTGTTAGCATGTCAGTATTTTGAGCTATCCAGTATTACAGAAATTCAGTCATAAATTGTTAATTACAAAAGCAATTGGGAGTAGTTTCATACCGAGTGGACTAGGGTCAGTCACCCTCAAGTCCCAGAACTACATGTCCCCGTATGTTGTTAGTCCCCTCTGCGGGCATCAATTTAGTGATCACACCAGTCATGCCTCTATACATCCTGCACGGTATATTAGGTCCTCTCAATGTGGAGTTTACATCGAACTCCATATTTAGCTCATGTGGTTTTATGTCGATTATTAGTAGTTACCACAGTCATATTCAATTGCATTGACCATGTTATTAGTAAGAGTCAAATTTCAGTCTCAGCATGTTATAAACTTGGTCATTGTATTCAATTACATCATGTTCAACATATTTAGTATAGTATCGTGCTTATGTCATATCACTGCTCAGTTATATGCTTTTTTTAGTTATGTATGTTGTTCAGCTTTACTCTATCCTGCATGCTCAGTACCTTTTAAGTACTGACACATACTCTACGCTACATCTTCTCATGAGGTCCTCAGCTTTCAGATCACACATAGATCGGTTCCTGATCTTCAGCTCAAAAACATCACTGGTGAGTCCTCATTCTCCGAGGGCGACATACATGTTTCCTTTCAATTTTTAGTCTTTAGTTTCTATTTTGCTAGATTTAGGTGGGGCATGTCCCAACACTTTTATTCAGTTAGAGGCTATTTTCAGACATAGTTAGATTCAGTTTTAACATTTGAGTTATTTCAGTATCTTAAACTCTTCTCAGTTATATATATATTTGAATAGTATTGGGTATTCCCCATCATTTCAGTTGATCTCATGTTTTAAGCTTCCGGCAGTACTTTCTTAATTCAGTTTATTTAGTATACTTATGATATGCCAGCATGATTAGCTTGGGGTCACTCGTGATCCTAGGTCCCGTGTCCGTGTCCTAGGGATAGTTTCGGGGCGTGACACTATGGTCCCTGGACCACGGGCCGTGGTCCCATCTACGGTCTGTAGGTTCCTCTGTAGTCCATGGCCGGACAAATTTCGAGTGACCAATCCCCGGACCTTACCTACGGTCCGTGGTTCCACATACGGATCGTCTGTGGTTCTCGTGGATGGCACATGTAGGTTTTGACTTTTGGATTATTACCCCTTTTCAGATACGGGGTTTTACATATTACTACTGCAACTTATGCAATAAATAAAGTAACTAACGGAAACGACTTTAATTTGATGTTTTAAGCAAGTAAGAGACAATTCCAGGGCTGCATCATGCGTTGGATTTCTTGTATCATATCTCAGGTAATGAACTAGTTTTGGTTATCAAGTTACTGATTCACATGGTTAATTATATGATTATGGTCTCCCGACCTCTAATCACCTACTCCAATTAGCTATATAACTACATCGTTGAGAAGGATAGGCAGTCCTAATTGGCGAGCATTTACCTTTCACCATGTTTTATAACCAAGCTAGGTGTTCGTCTGGGCATCACTCCGGAAAAAAAATCAACTCAACTTAATGGAAGATCAAGCTTTCTATATTCTTTGGTCTATCTACCTTAGCCTTTCCCAATTTTAAAAGTAGACAGGAGATTTATTTCTATGGTGATCAAGCATGAAATACTAAAACAAGAATATAGTAGTAACTTAAAAACGATAACCATGAATTAATTGAACCATAGCTACAACAAAGAACAAGGGAAATTAGCCACTCATAATATTCAAAAACCGCAAAATAGTATTGTTCATGCAATTTCAAAAAATAAAGAAGATTTAGAGAATCGAAACCTATTACAAAAATTTCTTCCTTGATCTTGCACACCAAAAAGTAGTTAGCGCCTCACAAAATAAACATAGGGTCCTATTTATAGAGTTTAGGAAAAGTATTTCCATATTTAGCCAAGAAGGAATCCTAACTAAAACCATTTTTTGCCAAAATATCTGCCAGACCTTGGGGCATCGCGCTAGAAACACGCCTGGCAGGCTGGGGCACCGCATCAGCTTCCCTTCTTGGCATTCCTTGTCATCCGTAATTCCTTTACTCTCATGATTCGACCGCTTCTCTTCGAAACCCTGCAAAATAGCTAATCACGTATATTAGTATGCAATCATCGCAATGCTAAGTCAAAAAATGTTAGTTAGATTAGTGAGTTTCCTTAAACTTATGTTACAAGATGGGTAATTCGTAGTGTAGTTGGGCATCAAAATATGCCCAATATCAGCTATGCAGGCTAGTAAAGTGAAAAACATATTCAAATTAAAACTTAGGAGTATTTATCATGACAACAACTAATCAATGCTAGTGGAACTTTGTATCCGAGTGATATTCGCCACTACTATGATGTTCCCACAACAAGAAAAAGGATATTTAGTGGCAACTACATTCATCGCCACAAAATGTAGCGATACAGTGGAAACATAACTAAGTCACTACAAAATGATATATGCTTCTATGGCAACACTTAAGTCACCATAGATTAAACACTTTAGGGACAACTTTATCTTCATCGACACCAATATGGTGCAACAGAATGAATAAATTCTGCTTTCCCACTTACAAACTTTTTGGTTCCAAAAGCTTTTGTCGCAACATACACACTGTCTCCACTATATGATAATTGGTAGTAAATATGTCGCTACTATTTTTTTAAATATGTATAAAACTAGGTAATTTACCCGCGCTTCGCGCGAGCACAAATACTCTTTCTAAGCTTTTGTACAACCTTTCCAATAATCGACGGAAAAAAGAATAAGTATATTTTAGTAGGTTTTAAGAACATTTCAACAGAAATTAAATAATTTGACATTATCACATATCTCAAGAATTGTAAATATATAATGAATGATTAAAAATATCTTGATATCTAATCATTTTTATCTTTTACATAATTTATCATATTATATGTTTGATGATAAAATTGTCTTGTTCAAACTAATTGATGTTTTTATGTAGCGATTAAACATCACTTTTTTTCTTTTTTTGGTACATGAAAAATATAGAATCTGATGATTTTATGGTTAGGATAACTCCTTGTGAAAAAAAAAAATTATGTGAAAATTTTCGATAATCAATATTAGTTATAAATAAGTTAAGCCCGTTAAAAATGTACACGACAACAAAATAAATAAATATTTTTAGAGACAATCTACTTGTCTAAGGTCAAACGTTCACCACTTTTCGTTATTGTTACTTTGTTACTCTAAAAAAATTTATAGAAGGAGAAAAATAAATTTGAAAAGACAGCAAAATAATATTGTTGACCCTTTAGGAATTCATTCTTCATAAAACTGCTGCTCTGAAGGCCCTTCTACATGCTTCATCAATGCAACTTTATGACTTTTTCAGAAATATGTATGTATAATTGTTGCATTATGAAAGTACGAGTAGATCAAAATTTTGGATTCTAGACTCATGTTAAAGAAATATTATGGAATAACAAAAAATTAAAAATGAGTCTAACCTAGATAACTCAAACGCTCAGCAATGACTTGGGACATGAAAGACAACAAATCTATATTAATAGACATATCTTTTGTAGCTTAAGATATTACTTTTATTTAGAGCAGATTTTGTTTATTATTCTTCAAATTAAGCTTCCCGAAAATAGTCATAACTCACACAAAAAGTATTTAGAAGAGCCTAATGAGAAGGAAAAAAGAAAAACATTAAAAGGACGAAAGCTTTGTCCAAGTGAGATTATATACATACCAAACGAAAAATAATCAATACAATTTTAAGGAGACAACAAAACAAAGAGAAAAAACATACATTAAAGGGAGTAAACTATGAGATATCCAATGATTATAACAACTCATTCTAACTAGAAAAGTTCCTAGGTTTTGAAATAACATATCTCAAAATATTGACTAACACTTCAATCAACTTTAAATCCTTAAAGTACTCATAATATCTACTGATAAAATTAAGTAAAAATAGATAACAACAACATAAAAACCAAAAAATATGGTCATGCAAAGTTATTAACTCTGAGAGGATTTTTTTAAGAACACAAAATTTTATCCTTGTATGTGAAGGAATACGTTGTCGATGAAGAAATTATAGATTTGTAAGGGTTTTTTTTATTGTACCTTCAACAATTCCAATAGAGTAAACTTGCTTGAATACTTAATTAACGTTTGTTATTTAATTTATACTAACAAATACTTATAACAATAACTTTGCAGAAACAATCAATTAATAATATAAGCATAATTTAATGATTGTTAAAAACATACCAAGATGTGTAACAACAGAATGAAATAGAATGGAACAATACTGAGTCCATTGAATGCACAGTGTCCCCTTAAAGAAATTATTCCCCTCTAGTACCTAAGGTTTAAAGGAATAGCTCCTTTCGGGAAGAACAATTCTATTCAGCAGTGTATTGATACAAAAACAATGGTGTTAGTGAGTCATTCAAAAGAAGCAAAGTATACAAATATTTTATTGTCCAGAAGAAGAAGAAGAAGTTCAAAATTTTCGTTGTTTTAAAATGAAAGGAAATTTCTCTATTTATAGACAACAAAGGGTAGTGTCAATAAATGTTTATTATGTCTTATCGAAAAGGTCACAACTCTTTTGAAAAGTTACAACCCTTCGGAAAGGTAACAATCGTTCAAAAAAGTCACAATTTTTCATAAAAGTCGCAACACTTTATAGAGTCACAACTCTTCATAAAAGTCATAACTTTTAATGAAAGAGGAAGGCTAGTTTTGGAAATAAAATAAATTAAAAGGGAACACTGGTTTGTGGTGGCCCCACATAGGAGGGTCTAGGGTTCTCTTTTATATATATACTATGTAATTTACCCGTGCTTTGCAAGGGCACAAATAATCTTTCTAATTATCGACTGAAAAAAGAAGTAAATTTTAGTAGGTTTTACGAACATTTCAACAGAAATTAAATGATTTGACATTATCACATATCTCAAGAATTTTAAATATATAATGAATGATTAAACATATCTTGATATCTAATCATTTTTATCTTTTACATAATTTATCATATTATATGTTTGATGATATAATTGTCTTGTTAAAACTGAGTGATGCTTTTATGTAGCGATTAAACATCATTTTTTCTTTTTTTTTGTACATGAAAAATATAGAATCTGATAATTTTATGGTTAGAATAGCTCCTTGTGAAAAAAAAATATGTGAAAGTTTTCAATAATCAATATTAGTTATAAATAACTTAAGACCGTTAAAAATGTACACGACAACAACATAACTAATTTTTTTAGAGACAATCTACTTGTCTGAAGTCAAACGTTCACCACTTTTCGGTATTGTTATTTTGTTACTCTAACAAAATTTATAGAAGGGAAAAAATAAATTTGAAAAAGCAGCAAAATAATATTGTTGACCCTTTTAGAAATTCATTCTTCATAAAACTGCTGCTCTGAAGGCCCTTCTACATGCTTCATCAATGCAACTTTACGACTTTTTCAGAAATATGTATGTATAATTGTTGCATTATGAAAGTACAGTTAGATCAAAATTTTGGATTCTAGACTCACGTTAAAGAAATATTCTGGAATATTAAAAAATTAAAAATGAGTCTAACCTAGATAACTCAAACGTTCAACAATGACTTGGGACATGAAGGACAACAAAACTATATTAATAGACATATCTTTTGTAGCTTAAGATATTACTTTTGTTTAGAGCAGGTTTTGTTTCAGGTTTTTCAAATTAAGCTTCCCAAAAATAGTTATAACTCACACCAAAAATATTTAGAAGAGCCTAATGAGAAGGAAAAAAGGAAAACATTAAAAGGACGAAAGCTTTATCCAAGTGAGATCATATACATACCAAATGAAAAATAATCAATACAATTTTAAGGAGACAACAAAACAAAGAGAAAAAACATACATTAAAGGGAGTAAACTATGAGATATCCAATGATGATAACAAATCATTCTAACTAGAAAAGTTCCTTGGTTTTGAAATAACATACCTCAAAAAATTGACTAACACTTTAATCAACTTTAAATCCTTAAAGTACTCATAATATCCACTGATAAAATGAAGTAAAAATATATAACATGAGTGACTAGTCCCTTGGTTTTCCAATGTTTTGTTTTCACACAACTCTTTTCTGAGCGAATCCCTCTTTTTCTTCATTTCAGCACATCCCAGCAGCCATTATTTTCCTTTTTCTTTTTCTTTTCTTCTTTTTCTTGTCTTTTCTTCATGCTTTTTTTTATATGCACTCAGCTTACTGGTTGAACCTTCTTTTTCACTTTTTCTTTCTGGTCGAATTGCAAACACCCTACACTTAGGCTTTTGTCCTGAGTTGTGACATCATATCTTTGGAGACCAAAGGATATGTTATTACTCGGTAAGAATAAAAGTTGATTTTTTTAGGCTCAAATTGGGTTCAAGTGATAAGCTTTTTATTTGGTTGTTCATTTTTAGCTTTTTAATGGCTTCACAAAAATGGACTACTAATCCTTGCCTATCCGATTATTCTCAGATTTAAGCAAGACTACTCGGGCAAGTTCTAATTTCTACTCCAAATGTCAGATTTCGCACAACAGTTACACACACACATGACACAGGATTGCAGTCTCCAGTTTCTTTGTTCCCAACTTATTTATCAGATTAGCAATGTTCAACACGTAAGTATCTATGATGTCATCTAAAGATCCTAACAGTCAAATTTCATATTTAGGTCCTCATTTTCCACAGACTAGTTGCTGCACAACTCAACACACAAACACACACACCCAACCAATTTTCACAGTAAACATAGAGTCAACCTCCATTCATTCTAACAACTTAGAATGGCAGGTTGCTCACCACCCCCTCACAAAAAAAAAGGACTTTACCTACAAAGTCAATAGAGAAAGTAAAACAGGGCAGTGAGGAGGGGTCATACCTACGGCACTCTAGGCACCGATAGTCGGCTCAACATCGGCACCCTTACCAACGGGTGCACTCTCAGAACACAGCACATGATTAGGCTGGCTACCACTTGCAGGGATAGGTACTCCGCTACCAGAAGCTCAAACTAACAGTGTATCTCGTTGTTGTTGCTCACGGGCTTCTGTTTCTCTAGCCGCCTTCCTTGATGCCTTGCGGGCTTTATTTTCTTGCCTTTTTTCCTCTATGGACATGTCAGTATGTATCTCCTCATCAGATTCCCCGGCTCTGTGTTTTCTCTTGCCGGACTTACTCTAGGGTAGTTCACCCCAAAACTCATCAAGTTAGTGTGTGGAGGGTGCTTGATTTAGCAATTGCATCAACGACTCTGGCATGACCGGAGTGGGAACCTGTATTGGCTTTTCAGCCAGTTTAGCAACCTGAGTTCGTATCTAGGCCAATTGTGCTTTGAACTCTTCAGTATTTACTGAACCAGTGGCCTAGAATCGATCTTGGAAAAGGTTCTCCAAACCATCTATCCTGTCTTTTCAAAGAGCCAGCTTCTTCCGCATCTCATCTTTAATCTCTTTTTTTTCAGCTAGCACATCTCTCTCTATTTGCTGAGGCATCCGATTTACAATCTGATCGACCAAGGTCCTAGTTTGGCGCTTATCTCCAACTAATTTCTCAAGAAAAATCATAGGGATAGTGACATAGGTTTATGAAGCCTGTGAGGCGGAAGCAGATGGTGGTGGTGCCTATGTGGAAGGCTGGGATGATGTCACGACCCAGGAGCACCCCCAAGTCGTAACAAGGCGTATTCGACCCCGAAGGGGTCTTATACAAGCCACATAGTCATTCATTGCATTCAATAATGATAATAGTGCGGAATTAAAAACTTATTTACATCCGAACATTCAAGCTTCATTAAAACAACTTTAAAAACACACAACGGAAGTCTAAGTCTCACATGGCCATCTTAGACACAATCACAAAACATAAGTAGGGACACGACCCTTTACAATCAAAATAAGTCTATTAAGTCTATTACAAGAACCTTATCATAAAATTAGAATAGAAAAGTCATGTACTTGACGTATGAGGACATATCACAAGATCTTGGAAGAACTTCAAGTTCCAAGCTTACTATAGAACCCGCTCACTTTCCGGAACCTACACTAGTAGAAAATAGAGAAATATGGAATTAGCACAATTAAGTACTAAGTATGATGACCATGCAAAACATGCTTTAAAAGGGACATTTTGGCTAGAAACCATGCATTATGCCACTTTTGAAGTACCATGAATAGTTGCATAAAAGACATACAAGACAAGCATAAACATCAAGTAAGTCATAATATCACCTTTAAACAATATCAACATGAAAACCTTTACCTTGGACCTTCACCTCAAGAAACCCTTATGCTATACCTCGTGCAATGTATGGATGGCGTCCCATACCACCATCCATACTAAGGCACCACATTTAGGTCACTTAAAGTAACTTATCATTCCTTTCTTTCACCTTTGCACAATATTCATACATAAGAGGTATATCATTAATTAAGACATGACAAGGGAAAATAACTCGTAATATAACCCAAGTATAACATGCATAACATATTAAGCATTTAAGAGCCAACATTCTTTAATAACCTCATTTAGGCCACAATTGTATCACATACATTAGGATTTAGAGAAACTCACTATGACCCTCTCCAAGCCTACTCGTGCAATGTATAGGTAGCATCCCATACTACTACCAACACTTTGTAGAACCTATCAAGAAACCATAATGAAATCTCACATGATGGGAAGTAAGCATTTAACCGACATAGACCATGAGAGCTTGTCATGGAATCCGGTGTCATGAGTCCCCACACCGAAAAGAGGTGGTCTACTTGCCTAAGGAAGACCGGTATATATAGCTTAATGGATCCACTAGCTTCCTATGCGGGCACATAGTTTATGGGATAAGGTAGACGATCATTGAAACTCATGCCTAACTGTCGGGGGAGTTTCCATCTAACCAAATCCGCTCGGTGCTTAGCCTACATTCCCATAGAATAGTTCATTACTTTGACATCATCACACATGAAAGGGTGCCATAAGCCTACCGATTCAAGGTACATTATTTAACACATGAAAGGGTGCCATAAGCCTACCGATTCAAGGTACATTATTTAACACATGAAAGGGTGCCATAAGCCTACCGATTCAAGGTACATTATTTAACACATGAAAGGGTGCCATAAGCCTACCGATTCAAGGTACATTATTTAACACATGAAAGGGTGCCATAAGCCTACCGATTCAAGGTACATTATTTAACACATGAAAGGGTGCCATAAGCCTACCGATTCAAGGTACATTATTTAACACATGAAAGGGTGCCATAAGCCTACCGATTCAAGGTACATTATTTAACACATGAAAGGGTGCCATAAGCCTACCGATTCAAGGTACATTATTTAACACATGAAAGGGTGCCATAAGCCTACCGATTCAAGGTACATTATTTAACACATGAAAGGGTGCCATAAGCCTACCGATTCAAGGTACATTATTTAACACATGAAAGGGTGCCATAAGCCTACCGATTCAAGGTACATTATTTAACACATGAAAGGGTGCCATAAGCCTACCGATTCAAGGTACATTATTTAACACATGAAAGGGTGCCATAAGCCTACCGATTCAAGGTACATTTAGGAAAGCTCATTAACTCCTCTTGAAAGGGTGCCATGGGCCTGCCGATTCAAGTCTCATCATTAACCTTTATGGAAAGGTGCCATAGGCCTACCGATCCGAGGTTCATTATAAGCTCGTGTGGAAGGGTGCCACTAGCCTACCGATCCGAGGATTCAACAATCAACAATATAATCATTTATACAAGAAAATGATGCATAAGCCCTACCAATTCAAGGTATACTTTATATTGAAGAATCCTTCATATTATATCATCAACATTCATGAGTGTCATCAACACATCTCTGGATTTCCATACATCTCATAACTCAAACTTTAAAGCATCGATTCATCAATTCTCCATAGTTGGACATTTTGTCAAACACCTTGAAGGCATGTAATGGAATCAAAGAGCATGGAAAATAGGGTAGTAATTATGCAACCAAACCAGTGAACAACCTACAACAACACCTTTACATTCATAACATGATCACATTATCTTCATTGAACTCTCATTCATACAATGTCATGATAACACTTCAATTTCTCATACTTTGCCTTTAAGGCCATAAGCCTCTCATACCAATACACCAACAATACACCATAAACTAAGCATGAGTAATGACATACTTCAACAATCTAAAGACATTTAAACAAGTTCGATTCATATACATTCATTATCAAGCAACCCACTTTATAAAGGCATAAACTAGGAATAGAGAGAAATCATGGGTTCATGGAGTATTTTCGTCATAAATCATCATTTAAACACTAATACAATCATAATAAGTCATTAATAACCATTTGAAAACGTTTGAAGAAGGAACCCATGAGTTAGAATAAAAACCCTAGGTTTTGAAGAACTTGAAACCTTTGAAAACTAACTTTGAATGGACTCTAGGGTGAAAGCTAACCCTAGATGAAGGATCACCATACCTTTGCTATGATCTTGCAAGAATTTGATGAAGAAAGCCTTGAATCCAAGCCCTAGCCCCAAGTTCTTCTTCTTCTTAAGTGGAGAGAAATATTTGAGAAGTGAGGGAAATGTTTTTAGGGATGGGAATGAACTAATGATATATAGGAAATAATATATGTCATTTGGAAGAAATGGTCCAACACTTAGAAAAAAATTTAGGCGGGTGAACAGTAACCAGGCGGGTGAACAGTAAATATAGCTACTGGAATTTGCATTTCCTTCCGGACAGACTTTACGAAAATGGGCATAACTTCTTCGTCCGAACTCCGAATGAGGTGAAACGAAGTGCGTTAGGTAGCTAACTCAAAGGGCTTTCCATGGATATATTATTGGCCACCCAAATAATTCGTGTGCTAGGAGATATGACCCTTCAAAGTAGACCCTCGAAAAAGGCTTCACTTGGAAATTTCGGATTTTGATACGGTTGCTCTAAAATTTGGGTTAGACCCATTTCCCACTCAATTTGACCCCCTAAACAAGAATATGAAGTCGGATTTTCAAAAAATGAAACGGAT
>NW_006239269.1:234092-251537 GCF_000226075.1 Solanum tuberosum | reverse complement strand
TTAGGGTTTTAGGTTTAGGTGTTAGGGTTTTTTAAGGTGTACGGTTTTATCTAGATTTTCAGGGTTTAGGGCTTTGGGATTTTTAAGGTTTTGTGGGTTTAGAATTTTGGGCTTAGGGATTGTTTGTGTTTTTTAGGGTTTAGCATATACGATTTTGGGCTTTATAGGGTTTAGAGTTTAGAGTTTTTTTAGGTTTAGGGGTTTTTGGGTTTTTTAGGTCTTTTAAGGGTTAAGTGTTTGTTAGGGTTTTTTAAGGTTTAGGGTTCTGGGCTTAGGTCATTTTTGTATTTTTTAGATCTAGGGTTTACGAATTTTTTTGATTGAATGTTTAGAGCTTAGGGTTTTGTTCATGGCTCGGGCCAAGATGAAGAAAGCCGACCTAATCTCTTCATTGGTCATATCCGGGGGAACCACCGGAACCTCATTCTCTTGCTCACCTATAGGAACTTGATTGCATTGCACACCTTGACCATTTTGCACAACTTGGGGAGGAAATCCCTCATCACCTAACTCCCCTTTCGCTCTCCTTTGGTTAGCCCTCGTATTCATATCCTATAAACACAAGAGAAGGATTAAAAAAGGACACTTATCAACCAAACTCTAAGGCACGACTTCAAGGATAATGAAAGAAGTGTAACTTCTACCGTCCTATAGCCTCTCGCTCATAGATGTGTAGCGACTCAAACCGATGAACAAAGCTCTACTAGACGTGGCTTGTGAGACTTTGATCCTAAAAACCATTTCCAAAATCTTATGCTCTGATACCATGTTTATCACAACTCGGGAGCACCCCTAAGTCGTAACAAGGCGTATTCGACCCCGAAGGGGTCTTATACGAGCCACATAGTCATTCAGAGCATTCAATAATGAAAATAGTGCGGAATAAAAAAAAAAACTTATTTACATCCACACATTTAAACTTCATTAAAACAACTTTAAAAACACACAGCGGAAGTCTAAGTCTCACATGGCCATCTTAGACACAGTCACAAAACATAAGTAGGGACACGGCCCTTTACAATCAAAAGAAGTCTATTAAGTCTATTACATGAACAAAAGAACTTAAAAGCCCTATCCTCGAATCCATGAGGACATACCAAGTCTTGGAGGAAAGCAATCCAACACTTCAAACTAGCTAGGAGGGATCACTTGCCAGAACCTACACTTGTAACTTATCATTCCTTTCTTTCACCTTTGCACAATATTCATACATAAGAGGTATATCATTAATTAAGACATGACAAGGGAAAATAACTCGTAATATAACCCAAGTATAGCATGCATCTCATATTAAGCATTTGAGAGCCAACATTCTTTAATAACCTCATTTAGGGTACATTCATGTCACAGTCATTAGGATTTAGAGAAACTCACTATGACCCTCTCCAAGCCTACTCGTGCAATGTATAGGTAGCATCCCATACTACTACCTACACTTTGTAGAACCTATCAAGAAACCATAATGAAATCTCACATGATGGGAAGTAAGCATTTAACCGACATAGACCATGAGAGCTTGTCATGGAATCCGGTGTCATAAGTCCCCACACCGTAAAGAGGTGGTCTACTTGCCTAAGGAAGACCGGTATATATAGCTTAATGGATCCACTAGCTACCTATGCGGGCACATAGTTTATGGGATAAGGTAGACGATCATTGAAACTCATGCCTAACTATTGGGGGAGTTTCCATCTAACCAAATCCACTCGGTGCTTAGCCTACATTCCCATAGAATAGTTGTTACCTTGACATTATCACATATGAGAGGTGCCATTGGCCTACCAACTCCAAATTACATTCATTAACATGTGAAATGGTGCTTTAAGCCTACCGTTTCAAGGTTCATTTAGGAAAGCTCATTAACTCCTCTTGAAAGGGTGCCATGGGCCTACCGGTTCAAGTCTCATCATTAACCTTCATGGAAAGGTGCCATAGGCCTACCGATTCCAAGGTTCATTATTATCATGAGTGGAAGGGTGCTACTAGCCTACCGATTCGAGGATTCCACAACCAACAATATAATCATTTAAACAAGAAAAGGATGCACAAGCTCTACCAATTCGAGATATGCAATAAATTGGAGAATCCTTCATATTCTATCATCAACATTCATGAGTGTCAAATTGAGAAATAATCTTTCAATAGTAACACATTTACATTCATAACATGATCACATTATCTTCATTGAACTCTCATTCATACAATGTCATGATAACACTTCAATTTCTCATACTATGCCTTCAAGGCCATGGTCACAATACATTCCATAATTAAACACCTCCACCATAAGTGGATCAAACCAAGCAAGAACAATTTTTATCCATAATATGAGATTAAGCCAAGTTACCATCCTCCAAAGCCATAATAACCATTACTCAATTCCCAACAATTCTATCACCACAAGGTGATTCACCCATAATTTGCCCATAAGGCCACAATCCTCAATTCATCCATATACCAACAATTCATCATAAATAGATATACAAAACCATATAAATCAACAATACAATCCGATCTAAACACAATTTCATCAACATTAAATCATAGGCATTAAACCCACTTCATAAGCAAATTCGAGGCTTTTAATGAAAACATGGGTTCTTGAAGAAGTTTCATATAAAATCATCTTAAAATCATAAATAGAACTTCAATTCACCAATATAATGACTTTGAAAACATTTTACCCATGAACCCATACCTAGAATAGAAAATAGAAGTTTTGTTCTTTGAAGACTTTTGAAACCCTTTTTAATGGACTCCTTGAAGGAAAGATAATCAAGGATCAAGGGTCACCATACCTTTGTTAAGATTCCCCAAGAAAATTGATGAAGAAACCACCTTCAATCCAAGCCCTAGCTCCAAGTTCTTGTCCTTCTTAAAATGGAGGATTGTAGAGAGAAAAGTATTTGAGAGGAGGTGAGTTCCTTTTAATTCTAATTGGAGTGACTTAAAATAGAAGAATTTGGTCTAGAAGGGTTTTATAATTGCTAGGAAAGGCGTATAATAAAAGGGGCTCAACTTAGGAAAAGAAATAAGGACCCACTTAAAAGTTTCCACTAAACCCGTCTAAGCTCGTCCTTGCTGACAGTGCTTCACTGTTTTGGGCATAACTTTTTACTCCGAGATCGGAAAAGGGCAAACTCGGTGGCGTTGGAAAGAGGACTCAGATACCTTTAATTGGATAGGTAATGGCCCACCTAATTTATTTTGAACTAAAAGATATCATCATTTGAAGTTGACCCTAAAAGTCGTAACTTTAAAAATCTGCCCCTTGCTCGTCTGTTCCAGTGGGATTACTCAAAGGCTGGTCAACTGGGCAGTCCACTAGGCTAACTTGCTAGCCTAGGCCCTTGCTTGCACCCTAGGATGCTACCTAGCTCCATTTAAGTTCTAAAACAGCATAAACATCAACCTAACCTCCTACTAACCCAAACGTCAAGGCTCAAGTTCATTCTATCATTTTCCGAGTCGTTACAATGATTTAACCTAATGACATGATTTATAATTGATTGAATATGGGCATATGATTTATACTTTGATTTTTATACATCAACTATGAACTTTAATAATGAATTGATAAATGATTTTATGCAGATGACTCCCCCCTGCATGGAGCCTCTACATGTGGAATATGAAGTGGGACATGAGGAACAACTAGAGTACCCACACCTCCAGACTTCACACCAAAGAGATAGTTCGCGACATCCTTGATTTTAGAAACTTGGATGAATATGGTTGCTTCACCCCATCTGTTAAACAGCCTCTTCGGCAGAAGGTTCTCTTGTCAGCATAGTTTCCCTATCAGATAGGGAAATGGAAGTCCGACCCTCTCATTCAGTGCCCTATCTCGTAGCTCCATTGCTATGATCCGCCCCACATTAACCGGATAACCAACCATGAGGCATGCTACCAAGGAAACCAGTGAAGGAGACAAGGTTTTATCATTAACTGTCGGTCTCAATTTCACACGGACAATAGCCTACCAAACCTTGGCTGGAAAAGACAAGTGAAGCTTTTGTAATAAGTGGTGGTATTGTTGTGACCCACACTACATTCTCCCCATCTATCGCAATTTTCCTTGCAATCCAGCGCAATACCCTCTCTCGAGAATCCCAAATATCAATGGTAGTATCACTGGTGACTTCATGATGTTTTCCCTCAAAATGGCCAATTGAAGCTGGTGCAGTGTATTCTGGGACATGCAACATACTTTTAATAGTGGCCTCAGAGATATCTATCGGTTTTTCCGCAAACTATAATTGAGTTGAGTGGACCCTAGGTAATGGCAATGTCTTTTTGGCCACGTTTAGTTGTCTCTGTTTTCGCAGCAAAGTTCATCAGTGTAGTTGCATAAGATGAATAAAACTCTCTGGCCAGTTGGCTAGAGTATTCTCCAGGTGCATTATTCATCCAGTAGAACTTATGAAACTGAAATGTTCGATAAATGTCGGGGAATGCTTTGATATTAGCTACCACCACTCGATTTTAAGGCATGATTGCTCGCCTCTTTAAGCTGCCAGTCTTGTTCACAATACCATTGTTGAAGAATTCTTCAGATAGGTTCATAGTCCATATGGAACGAAAATAGTCAATCAACTACGGTCTCGCTGCAGGATCAGGTTCATGGATGTTCAAGACATCACCATGGTATCATCAGAGGTGATCTCTATATCCCTATCTACATCATCTGCCTCCTCCCGTACTCCAGTTTCAGCTTCTGTATTTACCGTAGCTTGAGAGGTGTTAGCATCTTCCTAAGAACCATTTTCAGACTCTACACTACCTCCCGAACTATCATCTGATTGGATTCCTGAAATAGCATCAGATTTACTTCTCGAGTCCTCTCCGTAACAGGAACTATTGCCTCCCTCTTCAGACTGAGGAGGAGTTTCCTCGAGGATAGACCTCGCTGCTCTGGATCTAGTAGCTTGAGGTGGATGATCGTCAGGTGTAACATTCATTTGTACTTTCAAACTACTAGATTCGGAAGCATTATGGCCTTCCGATTGAGAAGCAGTGGGTGCAGACTGTGGGGCTGCGTTCTTTGTTCTTGGAGGCATAGTACCTGAGAAACACAACACGCATTAGTACCCAAATCACTAACATGACACACTATCGGGTACTCTGACTTCCCCTGTGTAATTTCATCGTGATGCCTTGCCTTAAGAATGCCGTGACCCAATCTATCATTGGGAAGGGCCACAGAATCAAAAGACGACATAAATAAAAGTCCAGAAAAATTAATATTTTACAAATCAACTACACTCTACGGAAGCTCTCACGGGCCGTGGTAGGTACACATGGTCCGTTAAAGCCCTCGTGGATTTATCACAAACTCAGTGTGCAATAAGAGGTTTACCAAGTACTGTTCATGAATAGTTACACGGACCATTGAGTGAACCACGATACGTGATACTGGTCGTGAACTTAACTGATGGGTGGAAGGAATTCAAGTGTGGTCCACTATTGGTTTCACGGCTCGTGGTAGCTTCCATGGTCTTTAAAACCTATCGTGGTCTTACACTTGGCCATTTCTTTAGTCATCTTCTTCCCCATATTCACTATATTACAAATTTACAACACCAAACTCCCATTTTTACATAGGATCACACCCAACACATATCCAAGCACACTGCCAACAAACACGATACTCTTCCAACCAAACACGTACCCACACATCAACACTATCCCTACACAAATTCAACCACCCCACATAAGATTACATCCAATTTAAACAAAAGCCACAAACAGTTCTCATCAATAAAGCTTGTTCATCACATGATCATGTTATATTCAACCAAATCAAAGTATTTCTAACATGTTCTGAGATACGATCAAACTTATAACAAGGGATAATCAGAACTTACTTGGAATTAGAGAAAAATTTCATAAAAAAAAAAAGACGAACTCTAACTTGAATTCCTTAGCAAAATGGAACTAGGGTTTCGATTTTCAGATAAATTTTGGGAGTTTCACAATTGAAAAAACTTTGTTTATACCACTAATAACCGTTATAGATGAGAGGAAGAGAAAAGAACCTGACCCTTGGCACTTTGTAGTACATATACGCTTTAAGTTCAATTATTCATTACGTGCGGTCGGGTCGGGTTTTGGTACTACTAGGTTGTGGACGACAGACCATGAAAGTATCCGTGAAGGTCACCACGGTCCGTACAGTGGTCCATGGAAATAACTTCAGACAAAATACTTACATGTGGTCTATGAGAGGCTAGACGGTCCGTAGAAATCTTGATGGACCGTGAACCCTTTTGTGAGCCTTTTTCTTGCAAATTCCAGTAGCTCCTTTAGGTTGGTGCTAAGATTGACGGACCGTGAAAGTGCCCGTGAAGGGCACCACGGTTCGTGAGACTGCCCGTGAAGAGCAATTTGCACCCAGTTCCTGCACTTTTTAACCCATTCTCTGCACACATCAACACACAGTGACTCTATAAAAACAAAGAAAAAGGAAAATACCTACTACAATTAAATTTTGGGTTGCCTCCCAAGCAGCACACAATGTGTGACGCAGGTTACTTGATTACTCAGACATCATCAAGTTTACATTCCTCCACAATCTTCACATCCTCTGGAAAACCCAAGTATGCCTTGATTCGCTGGCCATTGGCTTTGAACCTCTCGCCCTTATAATTTTCTAGCTCAATAGCACCCAACTAAAACATCTGCGTTACCTTAAAAGGTCCTGACCATTTGGATCTCAACTTTCCCAGAAACAGACGAAGTTTGGAGTTGAAAAGTAACACCAAGTCACCAGGAGTGAAGCTTTTTTTATCAATATACTTGTCATGATATAGCATTATCCTCTCCTTATACAGTGCAGACCTCTCATAGGCTCTCAGATGGAACTCATCCCTCTCATTGATCTAAACCAACCTCAGGTTTTGCAGTTTCACTCCAACTAAGGTTCAACTTCTTCAAAGCCTAGAGTGCTTTATGCTCAAACTCAACCGACAAATGACATTCCTTTCCAAACACCAAATGATATGGAGACATACAAATAGGAGTCTTGAAAGCTATCCGATATGCCCATAGTGTATCATCTAACTTCCGATCCCAATCTTTCCTGTTGGCATTCACTGGTTTAGCCAGAATTGCTTTAATTTCTTTGTTGGAGACCTCCACTTGGCCACTAGTCTGTGGGTGATAAGGTGTTGCTACCTTGTGTTGTTTAACTACATATTTATCTAGAAGAGAACTGAATACCTTATTGTAGAAATGAGAACCACTATCACTGATGTTAGCTCTGGGTGTGGAGAACCTTGAGGAGATATTTTTCTTCAGAAAACCAGCAACACTCTTACCATCATTCTCAGGCAAAACAACTGCCTCAACCCATTTGGACACATAGTCCACTGCAACCAATATGTACTTCTGCCCATAGGAGCTCACAAATGGACCCATGAAGTTGATTCCCCACATATCAAACAACTCCACCTCTAGAATAGGTGCCATGGGTAACTCATGGCGCCGAGAGATGGCTCCTTGTCGCTAGCACACATCACAACTCCTTACTACACCCATCGTATCCTGATGAATTGTGGACGAGTAGTACCCACACTGAAGTATCTTATGATCTGTGTGAGCACCTCCATGATGACCACCTATCGGAGAGAAGTGACAAGCTTCTAGAATATGCAACATCTCAACTTCAGGAACACATTGCCTGATGATGTTATCAGCACACACCCTGTACAGATAAGGTTCATCCCAAAAATACTTACCCACATCATGTAGGAACCTCTTCCTTTGTTGATAATCAGCAAATCACTAACGAGATAGTTAGCAAAATCAGAAACCAAGGAATAAGATCAAGAATTGCGGCTAATACTTGCTCATCCGGGAGCGAATCATTTATGTCGACCTCGAGTTCCTCTTTCTTTTTAGCCTCCAACCTCGACAGGTGATCAGCCACTTGGTTTTCACAACCTTTTCTATCCTTAACCTCAAAATCAAACTCCTGAAGTATTAACACCCATATGATAAACCTTGGTTTGGCATCCTTCTTTGCCATGAGGTATCTCAAAGCTACATGGTCCGTATAGATTATCACTTTAGTGCCTAGAAAGTAAGCTTTAGATTTTTCAAAAGCATACACCACTGCCAGTAGTTCCTGCTGTGTAATTGTGTAGTTTCACTATGCCCCATTCAATGACTTACTAGCATAGTAAATCAGATGGAATATCTTGTTGCGCTTTTACCCTAACACAACTCTTAACGCAGTACCACTAGCATCACACATTACCTCAAATGGCTCTGCCTAATCTGGGCCAATCCTCACTGGTGGAGAAATCAGCTTCTCCTTAAGGCATTCAAAAGCTCTGAGACATGCCTCATCAAAGAAAAATTTCGCCTCTTTCTCCAAAAGCTTGCACATGGGGTGCGCAATTTTTGAGAAGTTCTTAATAAACCGCCTATAGAATCCAACATGTCCTAAGAAACTTCGAACACCTTTCACACAAATCGGCAGAGTTAACTTTTCAATCACCTCAATTTTGGCCTTGTCGACCTCAATCCCTTTCTGTGACACCTTTTGTCTAAGGACTATGCCTTCCTTGACCATGAAATGACACTTCTCCCAATTCAACACTAGATTTGCCTCCTCACATCTCTGTAGGGGCCTTCTAAATTTCAACAAACAATAATAAAAAATATCACCTACCACTGAAAAATCATCCATGAACACCTCCAGAGTGTCCTCCACCATGTCTGAGAACATATACATCATACACCTTTGGAAAGTTACTGGTGCATTACATAGTCCAAATGGCATGCGTTTAAATGCAAAGGTGCCATACGAACATGTAAATGTAGTCTTTTTCCTGATCTTCAGGAGCAATCGATAACTGGTTATAGCCGAAGTATCCATCTAAGAAGCAATAACACCCATTTCCAGCCAACCTGTCAAGCATCTGGTCCATGAAAGGCATTGGGATGTGATCCTTCAAGGTCCAGTTGTTCAGTTTCCTGTAGTCCATACACACTTGTCATCGAGTAACTGGTCTTTGTGGGACCAGCTCATTCTTTGAATTCGTGACCACAGTCATACCACCATTTTTGGGTACACATTGCACTTGACTTACCTAGTGACTGTCAGAAATGGGGTACACCACCCTAACATCTAACCACTTGATTATCTTCTTTTTGATCACCTCTTGTATAGGTGGGTTTAACCTCCTCTGGTGTTCAATGCTTGCACTCCAGTCCTTCTCAAGTTGGATCTTATGGGTGCATATACATGGAGCTATTCCAATGATGTCAGTAATGGTCCACCCAATGGCCCTTTTGTACCTAATCAACACTTTGATCACAACTTGGACCTGTTCATCATTCAAATCTGCAGCCATAATCACAGGTATAATGTTGTTAGTTCACAAAAATAAATACCTCAGGTGACTGGGCAACTATTTCAGTTCTAGCACAACTGGCTCCTCAATGGATGGTTTTGCTGGAAGACTTGGCCTGTTTTTTAAATCCAGGTCCAATTTCTTTGGAGCATAAGAGTGTGCTCACATACCCTGCAAAGTATTCATAGTCTCTACATAGTCAGACCAGAAATCAGCTTCAAAGTTCATCAACAATGCAGTCAAGGTTTCAACAGCAAGCCTCTCTTCAATGGTTTCTCCCATTTCTTCTTTCTCAAAAACATCTATTGCAAACACCACATTCATGTCATGTGGCTGCTTCATGGACCTGCAAATATTAATTTTTACTTGCTCTTTGTTGAGTCTGAATTTTAGTTCACCTAGCTCAACATCTACCAATGCTCATCCCGTGGCCAGATATGGTCTTCCTAAAATAATGGGAACCTCAATATCTACTTCGCAATCCAAGATAATGAAGTTTGTTGGAAAGATGAACGTGTCCACCTTTACGAGCACATCACATAGAATGCCCATAGGTTGCTTCACTGACTTATCTGCCATCATCAACCTCATGGATATGGGTTTTGGAACTCCTAAGCCAAGTTTCTTGTAGATGGCCAGCGCTATCAAGTTTATACTGACCCTAAAGTCACACAAGGCCTTTGCAAATTCGGTTGATCCGATGGTGCACGGTATGGTGAATGCACCCGGATCCTCCTTCATTTGCACCAGAGATCAAGTAGCAATAGCACTGCAGTGATGAACATTGTCAGTTAAATCAATACTTACAACTCTTTTCTTTGTGACCAAGTCTTTCATGAACTTGGCATATCCTGGCATCTGCTCAAGGGCTTCCACCAATGGTATGTTCACGTATTGTGATGAATTTAGCAAATTTCCCATCCTCTGCTTTCTATTTTAGCCTTTGAGGAAAAATAGGAGGTGGGCATGGGATTTGCTGTAATGGCAAGGTTCCCTTAACCTCTTTTTCTTTCGCTTCTGTTGGTTTGGCTATTGGTTGAGCATCCTCCAAGTCATCTACTTGCTTAGCTTCATCCTCATCTCTTCCAGCTTGCTCCAACACCTACTCATGTTTAGTGCCTACAAAAATTGGGTCAATAAGAATCATACCACTCCTGGTGGCGATAACCATACAGTGCCCGTCCTTCTTCAGATTTTGAATCGTGTCACTAGGTAGTGACCCATTCTTCCTCTGATTTAATGAGGCTGAAAGTTGCCCCAACTGCTTCTTAATCTACTTGATGGAGGTGATGTGATTGTCTACCAGCTGACTCATACAGGAGAAATCACTTTTCATTGCCTTCAACCCCATATCAGTCGATTCAACTTTTTGTAGCACCTTGGCCAACATGTCTTCCAGCTTAGACTTGCTGGAATTACCACTTGCTCGGTCTCTATTACCTGGGGCACATAGACACCAATTCGATCATTTCTATACCCATTTTTGTTTTATTAGTTCCATGCTCTGTGTTTGCTGGCCTATCATATTGTCCTTCCCTTGAGTAGGTTCGACCTACATTTCCAGAATTGTAACCCTGGTTGCCCGAGATATAATCTTGGAAACCTCTTTGGTTTCCCAAGTAATTTGCCTCCTCATCTAGATCAACATCTTGATCTTCAAACCTATTTAGTTGGGTCACAACATTTACCTTTTCAGACATGGAGATAATATGATTCATGAGTAGATCTTTTTGGGTCCTCATGTGTGCCATATCCTGATCCCTTTCTTCTTCTCTCTTCCTTTGTTCAGCCGACAGTTCAAATGTGCACCCCAGATCTCCTAGTTCTGCATCTCTGGTGTACCATGCCCTGTTATTCTTTGACACTTCGTCCATCAGTTGCATTCTTTCTGAGAATGGCTTCCTCATAAATGATCCTCTAGACACTACATCAACAACAGGTTTAGTGCCATAATTCAAAGATCTATAGAAGTCCTATTTTAGATTTCTCTTAGTGAGACCACGGTTTGGGAACTTTTTCAGCTTTTGGCTGAATCTCCACCAAGTGTCATGTATCGCTTCTCCTGGTAGCTGCTTATGGGCACTAATCTCGTCTTTCATCTGCAGCTCTTTTGATTCTGGAAAGAATCGTTCTAGGAAAGCCTCCTTCAACGCAGTCCATGTTCTAATTGATTCAATCGACATCTCATTCAACCAATTGGTTGCCTCTCTAGTAAGAGACAAAGGAAACATCCTCAATCTCATCATTGTTTGGCTTATTCCAGGAATCTTTTGCAATTTGCAAATTGCCACAGAGTTCATCAAATGTTGATTAGCATCATCACCAGCTACACCCCTAAACATACCTTTCAGATTCAGCAGTTGAATCATAGTACTGGTGATTGTGAATTGAACACCTGGAGGTATTGCAGGGAACACTATCCCTCAAGTGGCTCCATCTCAATCCAAGTCTAAGTCATCCTCCTCATACATCATGTGAGCTGGATATTGTGCTTTGCCCCTTGGATCTATTGGTTGGCGGTGGGGAGGAATGATTCCATTCACTGCTATGTTTTCGTCCACTTCCCTAGGTTGATTGTTCGCAACATTCGGCTGAATACCTCTTGCAATGGTTTCAGCTTCCAATCCAAATCCCTGTCTCTGTGCCTCAAGTTTTTGTGCGTTCACCATCTTACAGATTGTTTTCCTGAGTTCTGGATCGTATGGGACTAATGGGGCTCCTCTACTTCTGGTATTTGGCATACACAGTCAAACTCACCTAAAAGAGATACAACAAAGAACAAGACGTAAAATTAGGAAATCTAACTAAACTTAGAATAAAAGCTAGTAAACCACTTCTGAATTGAAATTCCCCGACAGTGGCGCCAAAATTTGATACGTCCAAACTTACACCTCAATTAAGAGATAAACGGTCAAAGTCAGTTTATAGAACTCAACGTGAGTTTAGGTCGATCCCACATAGAATTTCTTTAGATAAATGATTTCACTATTACATTTAACTCAAATGTCGTTATTATTTCCTAAATAAACAATTGCTGAAAGTAAAATTGGATTTAGCGTTAACGCTTTAGTAACCATAATTGTAAAGTAAAGTTTAATTCAACAATGAACAAAATATTAGTTTTGAAGTTGTTTCAATAATTACTGAAACTAGGATTGTGTTTCCCATAATGTTGCATCTAATGTTCTTCCGTAACTGAGTTTCAGGCAACTTACGTCTACAAACTACATGCGTGTTAGCTATATCTGACACTTCTCAGTCTACTCAGATAATTTTCACTCAAGTCCTCTCGGTCCTAAAGTGTTACATTATTTACCCTCGCATACAATGGTGTGAAGGTTCTTTTCTCTGGAACTCGAACTTTGACTCCATGTAGTTAGATTAGTTTAGCTTTTTCCTAACTATCATTTTTCTCTCGAACAAATGACAGATACAGGCTCATCCTAATACGTGCACTCATCAGAATACATGAATTACGAAAACTAAACTACAATTTGTAACCATAAATTTCCTTTCACTCATTTTATGAAATCACAATTAGAATTACGTCATAGATCCCACAACCCCAGTTGTGGTGTTTAGCCACTTATGATTTCACATAAATGTTCAGAAATATCGAATGAAAACATGTTAGAAAGTACTTATGAGAATAATAAATCAACAACCACTTTGATATTTCAAGAACCGAAAAACTGAACTTCAAACTTAATTCAATATCTAAAATCGAAAACCAAAAGCTATGAATAATGGAAACTCGTTCGTCGTTCAAGGTAAGATAAGATTAAAAATAAAAACGACCTAATTAATTCAAATATGTGTTTTAAAAAGAGTCCTACTCGAACTAGGAATGAAATGTTGGGCCATTCACGCCCACTTTTACGACCCGTCAAAGGCTTCGCGTTCCGTGAAGCCCTTCGTGGTCTTCACTTGGACTAACCCACACTTGGTTCTCCAAGACCTGTACACTGTCTCATTACCAAGAACACTACCACAGATCGTGACAGTGACCACGGTCCGTGTAGTTGTCCGTGGTATCAATTCCCATTTAAGCTTTTCTTTGCCCATCCACTTGTTCACCTTATTGGCACCACAGACCATTGTGAGGACCACGGTCCGTGAGGTTGGCCGTGATCTTCACTTGGTCTACTCTACTCTCAACTCCTCCAAGGTCTTCACACTGGTTCACTTTTCAGGGCAGTCACCACGGACCGTTGTGAGTACCACGGTCTGTGAGGTTGGCCGTGATCTTCACTTGGTCTACTCTACTCTCAACTCCTCCAGGGTCTTCACACTGGTTCACCTTTCACGGTAGTCACCATGGATCGTGACAAGGACTATGGCCCGTAATGGGCTCCGTGGTCTTCACTTAGCATTTGGTTATCAACAACCTTCGTTTCTTTCATCTTTCACTTTCACCTGTACAAACCCTACCAAACACATTATATCCACATATACACACTCGATTCTAGTGTTAGTCCTTAGTATTCAAGCATCAAATGTGCCAAGATTTCGGCACATCAATAAAACCATGCATATCTAAGGTAAAAATATTAGAGAAGCAATCTAAAACCGCACTGTAGGGGGATAATAAGTTTATTCTAAGAATCATATCAAAGTCAGGAATATATAAAAACATAAGGTCACCCTGGGTGTCACACCCTTAGATAGTAACTAAGGAAGATTGAAAGACCTAATCCGCTACTAAAACCTAACCTACAGGGGTCGACACACGCATAGGAAGGACCATAGGCTTATTACTCATACCCATACGAGAAACATGATACACAGACACATAAGAATATATAGATCCCAGATCAAATAAGTCAAGGTGGGCTAATGGCATAAAAGAATTGTACTTGTGATCATATTATCTGATGCCTCAGCATGCACCCTTGCTGGAGCTGCATAGAAATTGCCCGATCTGCCTCTGCCCTGGCCATCAGTTCTACCACCTAACCAGCCTCCTCGAGGGACCACCTTAAATACCCTAATGATCCACCTCGACGGTCTTAACCCTAACCTCGACCTCTAGTTGGAGGTGCTACTCGTGGAGCAGATATAGCTAGCTCTGGAACTAGAGCAATCTTGCTACGCAAAGGGAAATTTCTGGTCCTTTGACCTAACTCACCACAAATCTAAGATGATCTACTCCCAAAAGCACGACCAGCACACCTTGAAGTACAAGCTTGGGACCCATGACTCTGACTAGAGCCAACCTCACTAGGTTGACCTTATTAAAACCATTTTCCAACCCTATCATGTGCATCTCTGGCCTTCTTGTTGCTTCCCTCTTAGGCCTCATGACAGAGTTGCTCAATACTGAAGGCATGATCAACGACATCTAGAAATGAGTGACCCACCTATATCATAAATCACTACAACAAATTTTATTATTAGTGATGAATAATATTGTCACTTAAAATTCATATTTCGTCACAAAAACATTTTTGAGACAAAAAAAATCTATCAATCTTTCGTCCCTAAAGCATCGGACACTAAATGTATACTGAGACGACTTAGTGTTCCATTACTAAATAGAGGTATATTCGCTACGGAAATATTTTTTTTCCCGAAATACATAGTATTTATGCTGAACTTGTTCGTCATAGAAATAATAAAATGTTGTAGGTAATAGTATATTTTCGTCACTAAAGAGGTTATTAAGGATGAAAAAACTTATGTGTCACTAAATATTTAGTTTTATTAGTGATACAAACCAGTTTATACAAATACAGAAGAAAATAACTCAATTATACAAATACACGTGAATTATACAAATGTACCCACGAATTATACAAATGAGGTGTGAATTATAGAAACGGGGTCGCCCATAGCAGCTTAAACTATAGCTACAACCCGTAAATATGCAAACTATAGTTAAGGAGCCTAATTAAGTTTATTATAATGGCTCTTTGTGATTTGTTTCCCCTATTTTTATTTATTTTTACCTTTCATCTTTTATAAGTGACCCCATAGAGAGTATTAGGGACATGTTTTCTTTAATCAATTTAAGGAACATATTACCTTCCTTGAATTATTTAAAAAACAAAGAATTAACAACCACTATAAAAGTTGTATCTAAAAGGGTACATTTATGGACAAGCTTCTCAACTCATCGCTAAATGTTGATCATTAGTAACCCTTTTTCTTGTAGTGTTGTAATCATAAACAAGTGTAGAAAATATAACGTTATTTTTATCTATTATTTTTTTCGTATAAAATAGTTAATTATTTGTCTACAAATCGTCCTTATTTAAATATTGCATATTTTGTGACAAAACAATGATAGTCACTAAATAGCATGGTGATTAGAGACAATAAAGTAATTGTCACTAATTGCTTATATTAGATACAAAAAATAAGGTCACAAATAAGTAGAAAAATTTGTGGCTAAAGCTTACACCCTTTTACAATGAACTATAAGTTGTCGTTGTTGTAACGATTTAATTTTTATGACGAAACCTTTTTCGTATAAACAATTATAACTCTTTTAAGGCAAACAATAGTTTGTCACAAATTGAATGCATTATTAGCGACAATAATTTGTGTCACTAATAACTTAAAATTTGTTGCTAATGATACCTAATAAATGGCAAAAAATTATTTTTTGGTGGGAAACTTTAGTGGACAAAACTTTGCTATGAAATTGAATGTTTCGTCACTAAAAGTATATTACTTCATGCATTTAAACACGAAATGAAAGTTTTGTCACAAACGATGAATAATTAGTGGCGAATTTTGAGTTGTACCTAATAATTTCGCAGCTAAATATCACATTTATTGTAGTGCAACCGCGTGTGAACGCGAGGCCTGTCACTCGCGAATGAGGCAACATGCACGCTAACGTGCACGCCCAGGAGGCCATCAGTTCACACTTAAAAAGCTTTTTGTCTCCAAAAGTGTTTGTGGCAACGTAGTCACTTCTAAATTGTGGCAAACATGTCCCTACTATTTTTTTTTTATGTATAATTAAATAAAAATTCCAAAAAAGACCAAAAATAATATTATGGTACTCCTAATTTTCGATGGAAAACCTCTACTGCATAAACAAAAACTCATACAATTTTCATTCTTAATACCCATATGGAAGCTCATACAATTTTTCACCCTAAATACCCTTACTATTGAAGCCCATAGAAATTTAACCTTAAATACCACAACTTTTGAAGAATCCACAATGGGAAAGGGAATATTGATCTTTCACCTACTGCTTCGTTATCAATCGATGATTTGATAACTAGACATTACCTAGAGAGGGACAAAGATAACCCATATTTTTTCAAGTACTTGGCATGATTTGTGCAGATCATAGTGAATGAGTGTTATTTGTATGAACTTCTTGGGTCTTATCATTCTTTAAATCAATTCATTTAAGTCTGTAATTTAATAACTAGTGTAATATATGATTAGTATGTAGAAGGTCCTTCAAATTCTTTTCCATCTGAAACTGAGTGGCCATTGAAAGTCTCCTTTCATGGTTGCAATGGATGGAGGGATGAACAAATAAAATGGAAAGAATGGATTCAAACGATTAAGTGTATCCATCACCCCGTATGGAAAGATGCAGGGATTTATAGAGCTATCAAGAGTTCAGTTTATAGAGTCCAACCGGATCAACATTTGATTTTTGGGTTGGTAGAAAGGTGGTCTTGTGAGAAGTAACATTTTTGTGTTTCAGTGGGGTTAGTTTTGAGGATATGATGATTTTGGGAGGCTTGTATGTTTTGGGTCACCCAAAACATAGAAGCCTCCCAAAATCATCATATCTTCAAGAGTAATAGTAGCTTAACCCCACGAAAATACAAAAGTGTTAGTCTCACAACACCACCTTTTTACCAAGCCAAAAATCAAATTTGGATCCATTTGGATTCTATAAATTGAACTCCTGATAGCTCCATAAACTCCTACAATTTTTTATACAGGGTGATGGATACACTCAATCATTTGAACCCATTCTTTCCATTTTATTTATTGATCCCTACATCCATTGCAACCATGAAAGGAAACTTTCAGATTCAGATGGAAAATGAAATGAAGGATTTATACAAACATCACTCATTCACTATGATATGCACAAATCATG
>NW_006239269.1:227584-232463 GCF_000226075.1 Solanum tuberosum | reverse complement strand
CCGTGAAGCCCTTCGTGGTCTTCACTTGGACTAACCCACACTTGGTTCTCCAAGACCTGTACACTGTCTCATTACCAAGAACACTACCACAGATCGTGACAGTGACCACGGTCCGTGTAGTTGTCCGTGGTATCAATTCCCATTTAAGCTTTTCTTTGCCCATCCACTTGTTCACCTTATTGGCACCACAGACCATTGTGAGGACCACGGTCCGTGAGGTTGGCCGTGATCTTCACTTGGTCTACTCTACTCTCAACTCCTCCAAGGTCTTCACACTGGTTCACTTTTCAGGGCAGTCACCACGGACCGTTGTGAGTACCACGGTCTGTGAGGTTGGCCGTGATCTTCACTTGGTCTACTCTACTCTCAACTCCTCCAAGGTCTTCACACTGGTTCACTTTTCAGGGCAGTCACCACGGACCGTTGTGAGTACCACGGTCTGTGAGGTTGGCCGTGATCTTCACTTGGTCTACTCTACTCTCAACTCCTCCAAGGTCTTCACACTGGTTCACTTTTCAGGGCAGTCACCACGGACCGTTGTGAGTACCACGGTCTGTGAGGTTGGCCGTGATCTTCACTTGGTCTACTCTACTCTCAACTCCTCCAGGGTCTTCACACTGGTTCACCTTCACGGTAGTCACCATGGATCGTGACAAGGACTATGGCCCGTAATGGGGCTCCGTGGTCTTCACTTAGCATTTGGTTATCAACAACCTTCGTTTCTTTCATCTTTCACTTTCACCTGTTTCACATGTACAAACACTACCAAACACATTATATCCACATATACACACTCGATTCTAGTGTTAGTCCTTAGTATTCAAGCATCAAATGTGCCAAGATTTCGGCACATCAATAAAACCATGCATATCTAAGGTAAAAATATTAGAGAAGCAATCTAAAACCGCACTGTAGGGGGATAATAAGTTTATTCTAAGAATCATATCAAAGTCAGGAATATATAAAAACATAAGGTCACCCTGGGTGTCACACCCTTAGATAGTAACTAAGGAAGATTGAAAGACCTAATCCGCTACTAAAACCTAACCTACAGGGGTCGACACACGCATAGGAAGGACCATAGGCTTATTACTCATACCCATACGAGAAACATGATACACAGACACATAAGAATATATAGATCCCAGATCAAATAAGTCAAGGTGGGCTAATGGCATAAAAGAATTGTACTTGTGATCATATTATCTGATGCCTCAGCATGCACCCTTGCTGGAGCTGCATAGAAATTGCCCGATCTGCCTCTGCCCTGGCCATCAGTTCTACCACCTAACCAGCCTCCTCGAGGGACCACCTTAAATACCCTAATGATCCACCTCGACGGTCTTAACCCTAACCTCGACCTCTAGTTGGAGGTGCTACTCGTGGAGCAGATATAGCTAGCTCTGGAACTAGAGCAATCTTGCTACGCAAAGGGAAATTTCTGGTCCTTTGACCTAACTCACCACAAATCTAAGATGATCTACTCCCAAAAGCACGACCAGCACACCTTGAAGTACAAGCTTGGGACCCATGACTCTGACTAGAGCCAACCTCACTAGGTTGACCTTATTAAAACCATTTTCCAACCCTATCATGTGCATCTCTGGCCTTCTTGTTGCTTCCCTCTTAGGCCTCATGACAGAGTTGCTCAATACTGAAGGCATGATCAACGACATCTAGAAATGAGTGACCCACCTATATCATAAATCACTACAACAAATTTTATTATTAGTGATGAATAATATTGTCACTTAAAATTCATATTTCGTCACAAAAACATTTTTGAGACAAAAAAAATCTATCAATCTTTCGTCCCTAAAGCATCGGACACTAAATGTATACTGAGACGACTTAGTGTTCCATTACTAAATAGAGGTATATTCGCTACGGAAATATTTTTTTTCCCGAAATACATAGTATTTATGCTGAACTTGTTCGTCATAGAAATAATAAAATGTTGTAGGTAATAGTATATTTTCGTCACTAAAGAGGTTATTAAGGATGAAAAAACTTATGTGTCACTAAATATTTAGTTTTATTAGTGATACAAACCAGTTTATACAAATACAGAAGAAAATAACTCAATTATACAAATACACGTGAATTATACAAATGTACCCACGAATTATACAAATGAGGTGTGAATTATAGAAACGGGGTCGCCCATAGCAGCTTAAACTATAGCTACAACCCGTAAATATGCAAACTATAGTTAAGGAGCCTAATTAAGTTTATTATAATGGCTCTTTGTGATTTGTTTCCCCTATTTTTATTTATTTTTACCTTTCATCTTTTATAAGTGACCCCATAGAGAGTATTAGGGACATGTTTTCTTTAATCAATTTAAGGAACATATTACCTTCCTTGAATTATTTAAAAAACAAAGAATTAACAACCACTATAAAAGTTGTATCTAAAAGGGTACATTTATGGACAAGCTTCTCAACTCATCGCTAAATGTTGATCATTAGTAACCCTTTTTCTTGTAGTGTTGTAATCATAAACAAGTGTAGAAAATATAACGTTATTTTTATCTATTATTTTTTTCGTATAAAATAGTTAATTATTTGTCTACAAATCGTCCTTATTTAAATATTGCATATTTTGTGACAAAACAATGATAGTCACTAAATAGCATGGTGATTAGAGACAATAAAGTAATTGTCACTAATTGCTTATATTAGATACAAAAAATAAGGTCACAAATAAGTAGAAAAATTTGTGGCTAAAGCTTACACCCTTTTACAATGAACTATAAGTTGTCGTTGTTGTAACGATTTAATTTTTATGACGAAACCTTTTTCGTATAAACAATTATAACTCTTTTAAGGCAAACAATAGTTTGTCACAAATTGAATGCATTATTAGCGACAATAATTTGTGTCACTAATAACTTAAAATTTGTTGCTAATGATACCTAATAAATGGCAAAAAATTATTTTTTGGTGGGAAACTTTAGTGGACAAAACTTTGCTATGAAATTGAATGTTTCGTCACTAAAAGTATATTACTTCATGCATTTAAACACGAAATGAAAGTTTTGTCACAAACGATGAATAATTAGTGGCGAATTTTGAGTTGTACCTAATAATTTCGCAGCTAAATATCACATTTATTGTAGTGCAACCGCGTGTGAACGCGAGGCCTGTCACTCGCGAATGAGGCAACATGCACGCTAACGTGCACGCCCAGGAGGCCATCAGTTCACACTTAAAAAGCTTTTTGTCTCCAAAAGTGTTTGTGGCAACGTAGTCACTTCTAAATTGTGGCAAACATGTCCCTACTATTTTTTTTTATATGTATAATTAATTAAAAATTCCAAAAAAGACCAAAAATAATATTATGGTACTCCTAATTTTCGATGGAAAACCTCTACTGCATAAACAAAAACTCATACAATTTTCATTCTTAATACCCATATGGAAGCTCATACAATTTTTCACCCTAAATACCCTTACTATTGAAGCCCATAGAAATTTAACCTTAAATACCACAACTTTTGAAGAATCCACAATGGGAAAGGGAATATTGATCTTTCACCTACTGCTTCGTTATCAATCGATGATTTGATAACTAGACATTACCTAGAGAGGGACAAAGATAACCCATATTTTTTCAAGTACTTGGCATGATTTGTGCAGATCATAGTGAATGAGTGTTATTTGTATGAACTTCTTGGGTCTTATCATTCTTTAAATCAATTCATTTAAGTCTGTAATTTAATAACTAGTGTAATATATGATTAGTATGTAGAAGGTCCTTCAAATTCTTTTCCATCTGAAACTGAGTGGCCATTGAAAGTCTCCTTTCATGGTTGCAATGGATGGAGGGATGAACAAATAAAATGGAAAGAATGGATTCAAACGATTAAGTGTATCCATCACCCCGTATGGAAAGATGCAGGGATTTATAGAGCTATCAAGAGTTCAGTTTATAGAGTCCAACCGGATCAACATTTGATTTTTGGGTTGGTAGAAAGGTGGTCTTGTGAGACTAACATTTTTGTGTTTCCGTGGGGTGAAGCTACTGTTAGTCTAGAAGCCTCCCAAAATCATCATATCTTCAAGAGTAATAGTAGCTTAACCCCACGAAAATACAAAAGTGTTAGTCTCACAACACCACCTTTTTACCAAGCCAAAAATCAAATTTGGATCCATTTGGATTCTATAAATTGAACTCCTGATAGCTCCATAAACTCCTACAATTTTTTATACAGGGTGATGGATACACTCAATCATTTGAACCCATTCTTTCCATTTTATTTATTGATCCCTACATCCATTGCAACCATGAAAGGAAACTTTCAGATTCAGATGGAAAATGAAATGAAGGATTTATACAAACATCACTCATTCACTATGATATGCACAAATCATGGCAACTACTTGAAAATTTTTGTGTTATCTTTGATGTCTACCGGCTTCAATATTTAGGGTGAAAATTTTATGAGTTTTCATATGGGTATTTAGGGAAACTGCATAAGTACCCCCTCCCCCCAGCCTATGCCAAAAATCCCTGAGACACACCTAACCTTTTCTAAGGTCCTATTACCCCCGAACTTATTTTATATATAATTTTCTACCACTTTTCGGCCTACGTGGCACTATATTGTGGGCCCAGCGCGTGTTGACAATTGTTTCAAGGATAGTGCCACGTAGACCGAAAAGGGGTAGAAAATTATACATAAAATAAGTTCGGGGGAGTAATAAGACCTTAGTAAAGGTTAGGTATGTCTCAGGGATTTTGGGCATATACTGGGGGGTACTTATGCATTTTCCCTTTAATATATTATTTCAAGTTTGAAACTTAGAATTCAGAATGGTTCAATAAAGATTATAGTTCATAGATGTTGATAATTATAATAAAACTTAAATCAAAA
>NW_006239269.1:212158-226644 GCF_000226075.1 Solanum tuberosum | reverse complement strand
ATGAAGAACAATAATAAAGAAGAAGACAATTGAGTTAATATTTATTTTTTCCAAGTTTATTTTAACACATGACCAATTTTTATTGGTCAGTGCTGTCTAAAAGTTGCACCCACGCGCCTAACATAGGTGAAATCACGGACTCAGCCACGTAGGCCGAAAAGTGGTAAACAATTAACTAAAAAATAAGTTCGGGGGGGTAATAGGACCTTAGTAAAGGTTAGGTGTGTCTCAGGGATTTTAGGCATAGGCTGGGGGGATACTTATGCATTTTCCCGGGTATATATAATGAAATTTTTATGAGTTTTGTTTAGGCAGAAGAGCTTTTCCATGGAAATTTAAGAACTACCATAATATTATTTTTAGTTTTATTTTAAATTCTAATTAATTTTATACATTTTAAAACAAAATAGTAGCGACATATTTTCCACCAATTATCATATAGTTGTGTGACAATTATATACTTCACAGATCACTATAACTAATATCAGTGTAGATTTCTGACGACTTTGTGCCGTTTTCAACCTCTCTTGAATCACTTTCACCTTCTCCATAGCTTGAAGAACTAAATTTGATCCTATCCACCCTGCTTCACCAACTTCAAACCATCCAATAGGAGATCTGCATCGTCTCCCATAAAGAGCTTCATAAGTAGCCATTTGGATGCTAGAGTGGTAACTATTGTTGTAAGCAAACTCAATGAGAGGTAGGTGATCATCCCAATTCCCTTTGAAATCAATCACAAAAGCCCTCAACATATATTCTGAGGTCTGATTAGTGCGCTCTGCTTGCCCATCAGTCTGAGGATGAAAGGCAGTACTTAAGTTCACTTTTGAACCCAAGCCTTTTTGGAATGACTTCCAAAATTGTGCAGTAAATTTTACACCCCTATCTGATATAATCGAAACAGGGACCCGATGAAGTCTTACCACCTCCTGAATATATAACTTGGCATAATCCTCTACTGAATGGGTAGTCTTTACCGGCAGAAAGTGGGCTGATTTTGTCATTTTGTCGACAATCACCCAAATAGAATCATTATATCTGCGAGACCTTGGTAAACCTGTGATGAAATCCATATTGATTATCTCCCACTTCCATTCCAGAAGTTCTATATTCTGAGCCAAACCAGCGGGCCTTTGGTGCTCTACTTTAACTTGTTCGCAATTTTGACACCTAGCGACAAATTTTGCAATGCCCTTCTTCATGCTATTCCACCAATAAACCTCTCTCAAGTCACGATACATATTTGTGGAACCCGGATGAATGGAATATCTGGAGCTATGATCTTCCTCCATGATCCTCTCTTGGATTCCATCCACCATAGGTTCACACAATCTACCTTGATATCTCAATACACCATCTCCCCCTTGTTCAAAAGATAATACTTTTTGCTTATGAACATTTGCCTTCAATTCAAGCAAAATGGGATCTTGGTCTTGTTTTTTTTCCACTTCTGACACTAATGAAGATTCAGCCCCATTCAACACCACCACTCCTCCTTATGTTGAAACCATTAGTCGGACCCCTAAGCGTGTAAGTCTATGCACATCTTTTGTTAACTCTCTCTTTTCTTCCTCAACATGGGCAGTACTACCCATAAACAACCTGCTCAAAGCATCAGCAACAACATTAGCCTTACCTAGGTGATAAAGGATACTCATGTCATAATCCTTGAGTAATTCTAACCACCTTTTTAATCTAAGATTAACCTCTTTCTAAGTGAACACATATTGAAGACTCTTGTGATCAGTGAATACACAACATCAATACCATACAAATAATGACGCCATATCTTCAAAGCAAACACTACAGCAACCAATTCTAAATCATGGGTTGGGTAGTTCTTCTGATGAACTTTCAACTGTCTGGAGACATAAGCTATGACTTTGCCATTCTGCATTAACACACAACCCAAACAAACTCTAGTTGCATCACAATACACCACAAAACCTTGAGTACCTTCCGGTAAGGTCAAAAGTGGGGCAATAGTCAACCTCTTTTTCAATTCTGAAAAGCTTTTCTCACAAGCTTCAGACCATTGAAACTTAACAGACTTCTGAGTCAACTTGGTCAAAGGGGATGAGATAGACGATAACCCCTCCACAAACCTTTTATAATAGCCAGCCAAACCCAAGAAACTCCTAATATCAGTTGGAGATGTGGGTCTAGGCCAATTCTGCACTGCCTCAATTTTCTGAGTATAAACTTTAATTCCCTCTCCAGACACAATGTGGCCTAAGAATGCCACAGATTCAAGCCAAAACTCACACTTAGAAAACTTGGCATACAATTCTCTATCTTTCAAAGTTTGAAGATCTATTTTGAGGTGACTAGCATGATCTTCTTCATTCCTTGAATAGATTAGTATGTCATCAATGAAGACAATAACAAACATATCTAAATAAGGTTTGAATACCCTATTCATAAGGTCCATGAATGTTGCAGGCACATTGGTCAAACCAAAGGACATGACCAGAAACTCATAGTGACCATAACGGGTTCTGAATGTTGTCTTGGGAATATCACATTCCCTTGCTTTCAATTGATGGTAGCCAAATCTGAGATCTATCTTAGAAAAACAAGAAGCACCCTGAAGTTGATCGAATAAATAATCAATTCTTGGAAGAGGATACTTGCTCTTGATGGTAACCTTGTTCAATTGACGATAATTAATACACATCCTAAGGGAACCATCCTTCTTTCTCACAAACAAGACCGGAGCGCCCCAAGGTGAGACACTTGGTCGAATGAAACCCTTATCTAGCAAATCTTTCAACTGCTCTTTAAGCTCTTTCAACTCTGCTTGTGTCATTATGTATGGAGGAATAAATATCGGACAAGTATCTGGAAGAAGATCTATACCGAAGTCTATCTCACTCTCAGGAGGGACTCTGGGAAGATCATCTGAAAGACCTCTGGAAACTCTTTTACTACTGGAACTGACTGAATAGGAGGTACCTCAACACTTGAGTCAATAACTCGGACTAAGTGATAGGTACAACTCCTTGACACTAACTTCCTCGCCTTAACGTACGAAATGAAACGACCCTTAGGAACTGTTGAACTATTACTCCACTCTATTACTGGCTCATTTGGAAACTGAAACTTGACTACTCGAGTTCTACAATCAACTGAGGAAAAATAGGCATGAAGCTAGTTCATACCAAGAATGAAATCAAAATCTACCATGTCTAACTCAATTAAATCATCTATGGTACTCTTATGATTGACGTAACTGGGACAATCACGATAGACTCTCTCTGCTAGAATAGACTCACCAACAGGCGTAGAGACACTGAATGGTTCACTAAGTTACTCAGGAATAACATCAAAGTTCATAGAAACATATGGAGTTACAAAAGATAAACTCGCTCCTGGATCTAGCAAGGAATAAACAGTTAAGTCAAAGACTTGAATCACACGGGTGACAACATCTGGTGAATCCTCTTGCTCTTGGCGACTGTTGATAGCATATAAGCGGTTTGTTCCTCCGCCAGTACCGGAAGTAGCCCCTCTAGGTGCAATTCTATCTGGTGGAGAAACTGAAGAAGTCTGGGCTTTATTGTCCCTATTACCATTTCCCTGCTTGTTCTTTGGACATTCTCACATGAAATGCCAAGTCTGATCACACTTGAAACAACCAGTGGAGCCCTCACGACAAATACCTCAGTGGTTCCTATCACACTTGGTGCATGCATGAGGCTTACAACCCCCTTGCGCCATACTACCCTGAGAATAGGTCGGCTTAGCTCTAGAATTCTGACCATTGTACTCACCTTTTTTCCTAGGTGCAGGTGCACTAGCATATGATGGAGCATGTCCCTTCTGTTTCTGTTGGAAGGATGACCGGTTGGCATTACTCTTCTGCTGCCCGAACTCATTCCCAGTTTTAGCCTTCTTGTTCTTGAATTCCTCTCTATCCCTCAACTTCTTTCCCTCTAATTGTTGCACATACACCATCAACCTCGAAATGTCCATGCCCCTAATAAGCATTGCTGCCCGGCCCTCTTTTCTTGATAGATGGGACAACCAAGCAACAAACAAACTCATCCTACTCCTCATGTCCGCAACCATTTTCGAAGCATAGCGAGACAGTTGGGTGAATTTCAACCCATACTCATGAACACTAAAAGAATCTTGCTTAAGTGTGAGGAACTCTCGTACCTTAGCCTCCTACAGTTCTCGAGGAAAGAAACGCCCCAATAAAGCCTCTTCAAAACAAGCCCAACTCGCAGGTGGTGCATTCTCAGCTCTACCTTCCTTCCATTGGTCAAACCAACTCCTAGCAACATTCTTCAGTTGATATGCAACTAGCTCAACTCTCCCAGTATCAGCAACATGCATCACATCGAATACCTTTTTCAGTTCCTAAATGAAGTTCTCTGGATACTCAGTAGTGCTTGAACCAGTGAAGCTTCGAGGGTTTATCCTCAAGAACTCACGAATCCTTGAAGTGTCAGCTCCTTCCTGTCGAGCTCCCCTTTGCTGACCAACCTGGTTAGTCACAGTTTGACTCAACATCCTAATTGCCTCTCTGAACTCAGCATTAGTAACTTCCCCTTAAGGTTGCACGTCAGGTGCATTTGGTAACTGTTGTTCCTCCACATTACGTCTAGTAGGACGACCTCTGACAGCTCTTCGTAGAGGCATGGTTATTTGAAAACATGCGTAAGCACGAATTAGAAGGAACTTTTTAGAGATCAACTCTAACGCTAGAAAAGAGTGTGAAAGAAGTGAGATAGTTCCTAAATGTTACAGCCTCTTAATTATAGATGTGGCACGCCTCACATCGATAACTAGGACTCTACAGACACGACTTCATAGACTCCCTAGGACTCTTGAACTCTGTGCTCTGATACCAAGTTTGTAATGCCCCGAGCCTACACCCTGGGCAGGACTGGCACCCGAAGACTATTGTTGGCCCCAAGCGAACCCTTGGCTTGGCTTATTTAACTTAGCAGAAGACAATATTCATACTTATATTGATCAATAACAATTAACTTAACTGAATAATAAAATAACTGAGAATGTTTAAAGATTAAACCTTCAACTTGGCCAACGTGGCAACCCAAGTTGTAACAATAAGAAATGGTAATGAAAAGACTGAAAGGACTAACATCCCACTGTCTATGAAGCCTCTAAAACAATTGAGATGGATGTTGAAACAACCCCACAACATCCTAATGAACTAACTAGAAAGCAATGAAAATAGATCTTCCGGAATGCAAGGAGGCTCACCGACTGACTCTGAACTGCTCACTGGATCAACGGTGCGCTCATATGCTGATCCTAGTTACCTATTCATGCATCATAAGACGATGCAGGCCAACTAGCATCAGTACATTAAATGTACGAGTATGCGAGTTGGAATGCTAAAACAACATAGGCTTGAAAGGGAATTTGGAAGAGACACTTACTTTGGCTCTTCTCAACTCATGAATACTTAACTGAACTCATTTCAATATAAAGCAGTTTAAAACAAGTGCAATATAAAGAAAAGTTGTTTAAAAACATGATGTCAACTCTGTGTATATACAAGGATACACATAACTCTGAAATGTATGTAAAAATACAATAAACTGATGTATATAAAAAATACATTAAGTTTTGTATAAGTTTCTCTAACCGACAACCATCACATAAGAGCTATAGTGATGATACAACAATATACCTCACGCTGCCAGTGCATCCTATACCCGGCCAGAGGTATAGGACCTAAGCTACTAAGTGGATCCACTAGTCTATGAGAAAAGGATTCATCTAAAAAGTATGATCCTTTTCTACCCATGATGGCTATATGGTTTATGGAGACGTGAGTTATCTGAGCTCATGCTCGTCCCTATATTGGTGCTCAATACTACTCCCAAAATATACTAGCTCTTATGTTTGAAAACATACTTCTTCTATGATTTGAGATTAGTTCGGTCAAGAGGAAGAAACTTAAAATATCGGCTCAAAAACATAGCTCAAAGGCTATCTTGGAAATCAAAGTTTCTTCTGTTGCTTCATTTAAAAAGTGATTATTCTTTTCTGAAATCTAGCCCGAAGGCTCTTTGGAAATTGAGGTTTCCATTCTTGTTTAAATGTGAAAAAAACATTTCAAACCCTTTGGAATACGTAGTCCCCATATACCTTTGAAGAAATGAACTTCAAACTTTACTCTTTACTCTTTACTCTTTAATCAACTTGAACTTTAAGTCTTAAAACAAAGTTAAAACATTTGGAAAAGACTTTTGGAAAACTCTATGAACTTCTCTTAATTTGACTCTTACTTCACTTGACTTTGATCTTAACTTTCCTTGAATTGGATTATGGATTCAAGGTTCATGATCTCATGTTTATGGATGATTTCATGATGTTTATATGTACCTTAGAGTGTTGGAATCAACTAGAAAACACAGGTACATTGCTAAGGAACAAGTACGACAGGATGGGGAAGAATGGGAAGAACTGGCGTCCCTGGCGCTCTGAGGGGAGCGGGGAGGCAGCCCTTGAGATTCAGGGACCAAGTTGGGGCGCTCTGGCTGGCGCGTCACCCGAGAGCCCCCACATTCAGGGACTTCTTTAGGGCGAGCTGGCTGGTGCGACACCCCACCCCCTTCCCCAGGTACTTTGACGACTTTTCTTTTCCGTTTTTCAACTCTAAACCCTCTAAAATTCGACGGTTCTTTCCCCAAACACTTAGGATCATTTATACCCTTAATGTATGATAGATTTAAACCAAAATTACACCCGGAAACATGAATCAAATAGCAAGAAACTTCAACAGAACAACCCACAAGAATTCAAACGAATTTCATCAAGAACTCAAAGGATCTACTTTCAAATCACACATATTTTTCTGAATTGAATCATGATTGGCGCATGGGTCAACTAACCCAATGCTACGTGATCTCACATACCTTGTAGGGATCACCTCCGACGAATTCCATAAGCTATCCTTGACAAAATCGACGAATCTTGAACGTTTTTCTCCTTTCTCCTCTTATCCAAGGCCTAGCGTGAAATTCACTTTTTTAAAAATGTCTAAAATCTGACTTTACCCCAATTAAACTCCTAAAAAATTAGATTAATTAGGTAAGGAAAAGACTAAATTACCCTTCCAAAATCCGGATTAGACTTTCCTTAATCCAAAGCCCAACTTCCAAAGCACATAACTTACTCATACAAACTCGGAATCGTCCAAACTTGGCGGCGTTGGAAAGATCGTTCCAAGATATTTCCAACCATATCTGGAAGAACACCTAACTCATCCTGAGCTGGGAGTTATGGCCATTTGAAGTTGACCAAAACTCTTTTCCTAACTTAAACAAATTTCCAGATTTTCATTCTTTCCAAAAAATGACTATTTCCAATTATTAGCTTCTTCCTACTTATTTCAAATTGCGAGATGTTACATAAGTACTAAAAAAGGTATTCAATAGGTATCATAGGCCGACCGATCAAGAAAGGTAAAAACAATTAGAAAAGATAGAGTCTAGAGACAAATAGAGGTCGAGGCAAACATGAAAAGAAAGCACACGAGAATACAAAATAAAAGCTAAGTACTTCTCCAACATAACTGGACCATAAGCCTAGAAGGTACACTCTTGCGTAAGTTCAATAAACTCTAAACGAACCCCATAAGCCTGACAGGTACAAAGAATAGTTAAGTCCATTAAATAGAAGAATAACAATTATAAGAACTCCTAAACATCACGTTCCAAGCCCAAGTAACCAAGAACTAGTAAAGTCCTAGTCCAGATAGGAAGAGTAGCAATGAACCCAACTAGTCAACTTCCAGCCCCGCTAGAAAAACAGACAATCAACCAGGCCACCTAGCCATATAGTCAAGTTTTAGGGGCGTAAGCCACCCAGCTAGCAAGAGTAACTCAACGGCGTGTCAAATCCATAGAGGATCTCATATATCTAGGTTGTCCAGCTTGTTTACTCCTAGGGGTGTCAGCTTCCCAAGTAGAAAGAGAGCCTAGGGGGAATTCAGTCCAAAGAGAATCTCATGTAGGCTCCAAGCCATCGTGGATCAACGTCCACACTCAGTGGTATCACAAAAGACTCCAAGCTGGAAGCACTCCAATAAAAAGAAGGTAGATATCCTCTACTACTGCCTCAGAGTTGCAAAGACATGGAGAGAAGATAGAAGGGCTAACAAGTCGGGAGAGAATATACAAGGCCTAAACTAAAGCTTTTTTTATCAGACCCAAGTCTGATATTCCAGTCAAGAAGGACCTAGTCCATCTGAACGACGTAAGAGACATACAAAATTCACAAGGTGCATTGGTCTAAGGAAACAGTAGTCTATCCGAGAATAAGCCTAAAACATGTTGAGAACGATCAAATATCCTCCTTAAAAACAATTAAAAGGGACAGTGGTCGTAATCAGTAAAAACCCAACAAAAAGTCAGGGTCGAATCCCATAGGGATTGGTATATCGTAGAGAATTCCTTTTAGGAAATTCAGATCGTAAAATTTCTCAATCCTTAAGAAAGAACAGTTGGGTGGATGAATCCACCAATTCAATAAAAAGATTTGGTTATCAATTGTCACAGTTAAATAAACCTTCAAAGAATTTAAGTGTTAACTATAACACCTCGAATTCGAGAAAGCCTAGGAAGGGGTCTACCGGACTTGCGAAGAATCAAAACTAGACCATGGGACCCTCCATGCAGCCCTAGATGGGTTGTGAAGTCCATTATGGTGCTCATGACAAGGAGGCAGAAACTGCCCCAAGCAGGCTCCCTCCCACAGCCCCTAGACGGGCCGTGAAGAGGGAGACGGGTTGTACAAGTGGTCGTTAAGGGGTCAAGTTCCGTAGGGATTCTCCTCGAGCGACTGGTCAAGGACAACAGGCATCAAAACGGCCTGGGAAGTCGTTTATGAAGGGTTTTCATTAGACTTAGAGTTTAGGGTCAACTTCAAACAGTTATATCTTTCAGAATAAAATGAATTAGGTGGCCATTGACCTAACAAATTAAAGATATCTAAGTCGTATTTCCAACGCCACCGAGTTTTCCTAATTCCAAACTCGGAGTAAAAAGTTATGCCTGAAATAGTGAAGCCCTATTGGGCAGAAATTCATCAAGTCCAGTTTGACGGGCCATGGTAGTGCATGATGGGTCCGTCAAACGGTCCGTGAAGGCCTCATTGATGCCAATCCAACATTTTTTGGTCAGAGACTTTTGGATCTTTTTGCCAATTTTTAACTCAATATTGTGTCATCTTTGCTTCTACCCAAAGCCCAATATAATGATTTTAAACCCCCAACTCACCCAAACTGAATTCATTCTCTTAAATTCGCAAAAGAAGTTCAAGCTTTTCCTCTTAAATGTTTCTTTATCTAGAAGTTGAAGAAGAAAGCTAGGGTTTCAAGATCAAGACTCCTAATTCTCCATTGTCTCCATGCTTTTGGTATCAAGGTATGATAGTTTTCATCCAAGAAGGCCTTTCCTCCATGGAGTTTCCAAATTCTCCAATTGACAAAGTTAGAATTCCCCAATTGATTTAGGGTTTTCTTCCATGTCATGGGTTCCTTTCAATGTTGATATTTTTGATTGATTTATGAACTTATATGCATGAATAGAAGTAATTGCATGTTTTAAAGTTGATTTCCCATGAGCCCATGGATAACCCATGTTTTCTAAGCTATGTTTATATAATGTGGGTCTTGAACTATGAAAGGTGAATTTATGAATATGCATGTCTTCTCTTTATGAAATAGATGTAAATGAATTTGAAGATGCATTGACTTTGAATACATGATGAAGCTTATGAATTATTGAATAGAATGCATGTTCATTGAAGTATGTTTATGACTCAATAAATCTTATAGATGAGATTGTCTATATGTTCTATGAAGCTTGGCCACATGACATTAATGATATCTAGATTTTCCCTCAATGCTTTTTGGGCTATTTTCCTAAATTAGGTCTTGATTAGTATGGTATCTGAATATGCCATCAATGATTGTAGACTACATTTTCAAAACTATTTCCATTAGTATTAGGGAGTAGTGTATGCAAGATTTTTTCTAAGCGGTGTCACTATTAAAAAGGACAAGAATGACTCAAGAAGAAAATCACTGACGGTTTTGCTTTAGGCCTCCAAAATTTTGAGGCCCCATTAGTGAACTTTATGAAAAAATATTTTTCTTAAAAATATAAATTTTGGTTAAATTAAAAAAATTGTCTACTCTATAAATTAGAAAATATTTTAAAATTTTAAATTAAACCTATCGAAATATTTTAAAATTTTAAATTAAACCTATCAAATAATAGAGGATTGCGGAGAATTGTAATCAATTTAATGAATCCTAAATTAATTGTAACAATAGAAATTTTTTTTTATTATTATGAATAAATAAAAATAAAAACTCAAGAAAATAAAAAAAAATAGAATAGCAAAAAAATACTAACATGAAGTGGATATTCGAGATGCCAAATAATGATGATTGATGAACAAGAATAGAAAGAAAATTGAAGAAACTCATAAGTCAAAAATATACAAATATAAGAATTTAACAAGTCAAACACTATTTTTATTTAACTATAATTCTAATTGATAAAGAATGCAAAGACTTTGAGTTTTATTTTAATTCTAAAATTTTACAAAAAATAGTCAAATTTTGAATGAATTAGAATGGCGTAGTTGGTTTTTAACGAAGGGACCTACTGTTTGAATTTAAAACAAAAATTTAAGAGGTAAAAAGAAACGGGAAACAACAAATTCAAACAAAAATTTAAGAGGTAAAAAGAAAGGGGAAACATGGGAAAAAACAAATTCAAACAAAAATTTAAGAAGTAAAAAGAAAGGGAAAAAACAAAAAATAAAAACGGGAAAAGAAATTCGCCTTATGGGGATCGAACTTGAGACGTTACATAGTTCCTCTAACGTCTCTACCACCTGAGCTAGGAGCTTTTTGTTACAAGCAATGTCCTTTCAATTCTTTTTATCGTTAAATCTATTTTTTATATTTTAATAGGTATATTCCGTAAAACAATTCGACGAAGTAGTGTCACGTGACACACCTTGCATGTACGTAAATGCCCCCCCCCCCCGATTATGGGTCTCTCTAGCATGAAGTGAATGACTATGGGCCTTAAAAGCTATTATGAAAAGATCATGGACAGTGAAAGGTTATCTCACGCATGGTCTAAGGAGCTATCCTATGATAAGACATGTGGAGACTACCCATGTCTCTTAATGATATGATAGGTCGAGACTTAACAACTAATTCATGGGATTTATTCTTAGCACCGAGAGGATATTGAGATGGAAGCTCCGTCGTGTTGAGATCGGGTTTCTAGAACCAATCTCATTATCCCCTACCTATGTGCCCCTATAGGATGATGGTCTAGATAGACATAGCTAGCAGATCCACTTTAGCTAAACCATGGTCCTACCTTGGCAAGTAGGACAAACCTTTTCAGTGTGGGAGACATAGAGGGATCATTTCATAGCTCACATGATCTTTACGTCGGCTAAGGCTAATTCCCACAATAATGAACTAAGGTTACTTCAAGAAGTATCTCACATGTGTTCAAAGACAGTTTTACTTTCATTAACCATGTTTTACTACTCATGTTTTCTAACCCTCTTATCTTATGTTTTGTCTTGGTCTTTGCATATCAGGAAATTGTCCTTTTTAGCATAATTTCATACTTTAATGCATGGCTATCACACTTAGTGCATGTTTTACTAACACATACTCTTAACTACATTTTCCCGAATGTAGGGTCCGACAATTAAGCTTCGCATTTCCGTGGCTAGGGATCTCATATAGAATATTAAAGATTAATGAATCCTCATGTTCCGAGGACCAAACCTTTACATCATTATGCCTTTACTTTCAGTTTTTGAACTTGACGCACAAGTTACACTCCGATTTATTCTTATATACTAGATGGCTTTGAGACGATGTTTATACTTCCCCTTTTCTCTATAAAACTTTTATATGTTGAAACTGTCTTTTAACTCTTTGATGTTCTATTATCTTGTATTATGAGTGCTAAGTGACTTGTATGAGACCTTTCGGGGTCTTATACGTCATGTTACACCTAGGGTCTACCTTGGGTCATGACATTAACTAGCAATATAGGGGTGCGGGGATGGGAAATCGATGTCACATCTGGGTAATTGTGCTATTCTATAGTGATGAACGTTCATGAATAGGCTAAGTCATCTTCAATAACGCTAATCATCTTTCAACCTCAAAGAATCTACGCATAGAATCTTCATTCGGTCACATCTAAATGAGAATCTAAACAATCCAATACCTTACTCTATTCTTTCTATTGATGCAGAAATTGAGAAAATAGATCCGACCCACAACCTTTATTTTCAAGTAAATTATAGAAATCACACCTAAATTCTAGTATTGGATAACTACCCACCCAAATAAATATCTTTTGAGCTTCGACCAAAGATCGGAAGTAGGAATTAAGTTAGCAATCTTAACCCAAAAAAATAACCCCATGCTAATTAGCCCAAATTCATGTATTAACATCTTTGAAAGGAAGCATAACATAATACACACTACATTAAATCAACACCCAACCCCAAAATTGCACCCCCTAGATCTTGGGGTTTTAGCCACCCATCACAAAAAACAAAAAAATATACCTTCCATGAATGCAACCATGGGTAACATGAAATTAAGCAATTACATGTAAACGTACTTTGGATTCAACATCAATTTATCAAATTCAAAAGAAATGTTGACAAACCTCAAAATCTAGAAAATGTTCTTCACAAAGGTCAAGCGTTCTCTCAAAACTCAAAATATTTTTTAATCTTTCTAATTTTCAGAACTATCTCATTTCACTTTCATTCGAGCTATTTATAGTTTCCCAAAATTTAGCTCAAATCGCAATGCCTGTTTCATTTGGCGACATAAGACAGGCTTGCCTAGCTCGTTCGATGAATCTCATCTTGTGCTTCAGCTCGCCTTTTCATGTTTTAGGCTTCAGGTGTTTGAAACTTAATCACCAAACTCGTTCGAGTCTGCCTTTCACATTCAGAAAATAACTTATTACCACCTTGGTTCACCTCTCAAGCATTCATTTTTTCTCATTGCATTGTCAGTTTTGGTGACGTTCAACAAGGTCGCCTTTCTTCTTTGGCGTATCGCCTTCACTGATGGAGTTAGCCTACCTTTTTTTATAGGCACAATTTTTGTGCACTGTCATTTTGGGCGAGGTCATGCTCACTAGGCAATCGCCTTTCTCGTTTGGTGATCAACAATGTATAGTTTGCACTTTTTTTTGCATATTTGGCCTTTTTTTCAAACATCAATCCTTGCCTTATCCATTTTACTTCATAGCTACAAATCATCAACATATCTTCAGAATAAGACAAATTTAGGCATTGAGTACAGTAATTAATTGTAACACCCCAAAATTTCTAAGTTAAGATCCGAACTATTCTTCATTTCCATGTAGGGTCGTATCAAGTAATTCTTAAATTGCTCATATGTGCAAAGGTAAATTTTTTAGTGTGGGAATGATTTTGGATATCAATTAAGGTTACTAGAATCTCCAAGTACAAATTTGAGTTGAAAGTTTCCTTACCGATTATGTTTTGATGTAAGATTCTACCTGAGTCAACTTCAAACGACCATATCTCTTTGAATATAAAGAGTTACGTGGCCCATAACCAATCAAACTAAAGGTATTTGAATCTTATTTCCAATGCCACAAATTTCGCAACAATCCGACTTTCGAGTAATAAGTTATGACCATTTTAGTAACCTGATACAATGTAGTGATGAATTAGCCGACTGGAAAACATTAAAAGGGGTCATTTTTGTCCTTTTACCTCTAAGAAAACTCTACCCGAATTTCTTGGCTAATTATAGACCCAAAACAATCCGATTTTCATCTCCTAATCCATCATTCTCTTTTCTCTCAAACCCTAAGGCAAAACCCTAAGGAAAAATCAAAGAAAAAGACTCCATTCAAGATTCTGTCAATCTTTTTCAAGATTCTTTCAATCTCTTTCAAGATTCTTCTTAAAGGTAATTCTTTCTCCAAGAATTTCATTTTTGCCGACTCAAATTCCTCCATACAATTATGAATCACTAATGAACACCTTAATTCTAGGCCACAGAGATTGCAAGAAACTAATTCAAGAATCTCAAGAAATATTTTCTTGTTGTTTACCTTCAAGCTAGGGTTTCCATGCTTCTAGTTAAGTTCTTATTCAAGTTTTTTCAAGAACCTTGTTCTTCCAGGTATGTGAAATACCGTGAGTTTACGGTATTTCTAATACATTTCACTTACAAATTGTGTGTGTCTAAGGACTTTTTATATTGGTTTTGATCATGTTTTGCAGGAAAGACGTTCAGGCGCGGAAGTGTAGAGACAGCTGAAAGAAATGTAGAAGAAAGGCATCCACAGAGGTGATCTACGGACCGTAGGTCCATCCACGGTCCGTAGGTTATGACCGTAGATCAGCAGGCAAGGCATGGAAGGCAAATCAGGGAAATCTGACCA
>NW_006239269.1:210507-211159 GCF_000226075.1 Solanum tuberosum | reverse complement strand
ATCAAGGATTTAGAGATACCTAACTTATCACTTTGCATGTAATACACTAGGAAAGAATTATTGTTACTAAAATTACTGCGTTATGAGCTTGTGGTGAACACGGATACCCTAGTTAATTCTCTCATCTTGATAAAAACCGAAATTAACTTTTGTTTATTGATTACTTACTGAACTCTTACAACTTGTTTCACAAATCCCCCCCTTTTATTTCTTGTTTCTGGAAGTACTTTGGCTAATTGAATATAATTGTTGGTTAAAGTAAAGTCTAAACCATTTTCCTCGTGGGATCGACCCCAACCTACAAGTTGGGTTCTGTACTTGATAACGATCGCTTATACTTCTTATGGGAGGTGTAATTTGAGCGTATCAAATTTGGGCGCCGCTGCCGAGGAAATTGGCTTGTAGATTTATTTTTAACTACATTATTGAAAGTTAGTCAAATTTTTCCTAATTTTACCTTTATCTTTTTGTTTTTGTCTCTTTCAGATTCTGACTCTAGTGTATGCCAATTACACGGAGACAAGGCGAACCACTTACTCCGTACGATCCAGAGTTGAACAGAACTTTGAGAAAAATGAATAATCAAGGACTTCCAGTTAATCCTATCGGAGTAAATCTTGGTGATGCAGTTGAGTTACAACAGCCAAGAGTA
>NW_006239269.1:209956-210070 GCF_000226075.1 Solanum tuberosum | reverse complement strand
ATGATGAGTCACTGAAGGAATATTTCTATCGAGGACAGGATGATAACAATAAAGCAGTATTTGACACTATTGCCGGCGGTTCATATGTTGATTGTACATATGCACAGATTTCTG
>NW_006239269.1:209259-209856 GCF_000226075.1 Solanum tuberosum | reverse complement strand
ATCGTAGTTGTGCAGATGGGATTATTCGTCGCTGTGTTCCTGAGGTAGAGATGTTGAGTGTACTTGAAGCATGTAATTCATCGCCAGTTGGTGGGCATCATAGTGGTATTCAAACTGCGCATAAGATTTTGCAGTGTGGATACTACTGGCCTACCATCCACCAAGATGCTCATGATTTCGCCAAGTCTTGTGATCGTTGCCAACGAGAAGGATGGATTTCAAAGAGGCAAGAGCTCCCTATGAATCCTATACTGGTGATAGAATTGTTTGATGTATGGGGCATTGATTTTATGGGACCATTTGTGAGTTCATATGGGATGAAGTACATTCTTGTTGCGGTTGATTATGTATCAAAGTGGGTGGAAGCAGTAGCACTCTCCAACAATGAAGGTAAAAGTGTAACCGCATTCTTGAAAAAGATATCTTCTCCAGATTTGGTACACCGAGGGATATTACTAGCGATGGAGGTTCTCACTATTGCAATAAGTTTTTCAAGGCACTACTTGAGAAATATGGTGTTCGTCAAAATGTAGCCACTCCTTACCATCCACAGACTAGCGGTCAAGTTGAAGTGTCCAACAAAGAGATCAAACAGAT
>NW_006239269.1:209062-209208 GCF_000226075.1 Solanum tuberosum | reverse complement strand
TAATAGAACGGATTGGTCAAGGAAGCTTGATGATGCTCTATGGGCATATCGCACTGCATAAAAGTCCCCCATAGGTATGTCTCCTTATCAACTCGTATATGGGAAATTGTGTCATTTACCAGTAGAGCTAGAGCATAAGGCGATGT
>NW_006239269.1:207556-208772 GCF_000226075.1 Solanum tuberosum | reverse complement strand
CCTGTTTTAAATTTGATAGTTGTTTTAGTTTTGTACTAGTGTTGTCTAGAATTAGAATAGGGTCCGTGTCTAAAAAGTGTCCAGAAAATGTAAAAAGAATAGCCTATTGGTTGCTACATGTGCAGGAACACAACGAAAAATCTGCAGAAAATGGTCTGGTGCAGAGGTCTACGGAGCCCATCGACGGTCCGTCGTTTAACTCACGGACCGTGGATGGTGTCCGTAGATCCCAGGTACGCTTCTAAATTTTTCTAAGTTAAAGAGTGATCGACGGTCCTTATCTACGGACCGTAGATTGACTCACGGACCGTAGACGAGGTCTCGTGAGTCCATACCTCAGGCTGTCTGACCCAACCCGTATTCCCCCATTTAAAAAAAAAAAACAAAACCCCCATTTATTTTAAACCATCCCCATTCCCTCCATTACTCCCAAAACCGTTTCTAACACTCCTTAACCTCCCCAAATCACTCCATAACTCCTCTATCATATCATTCCTTCCTTAATTTCCCAACTTGAATACAACCCATCCCAAAATCTAACAAAAAGGGTCCGATGTTTGGTCAGTAACGAAGAGGTGACTCTTTGGTCTTGCTAAACTTAGTATCATCACGCAATCACCCCACTCCTTGTTTCTTGTAAGGTAATAGACTTTTCCCTTCACTTTGAATTTTGATTCATAGATTTAATATAGAAAGTCGGGAGTTGGGTCTTGACCTTGGGTAATTGTTAGATGAAATTGCATGATAAACTTGAAAAGTACAATGCCCTTGGAAAGATAGAGAGTGATTGTGTAGCATTCTTGTATATGATCGTAATAACTATATGCTAGTTTCGACTTAGGGTTCCACAACTAGTCTAAATTGTTTGGTATAATAATCGGTCGGAATCTTAAGAATGAAGAACTGGCATAATTTAATGTTGTAAATGCATGATGAGATTGTGTGAATGTTGGAAACTAAGACTAAAACTGTATGATACCTGGCACAGATGGCATCCACGATACCCCGTCTACGGAACGTAGATCCATCTACGGACCGTAGATGGGGTTTGTAAATGGATGCACAAGAAAAATTTTACCAATTGTGAATCCACGGAGGTGGACTACGGTCCGTAGATCCATCTACGGACCGTTCTGCACTTTCGTAGTTTCCACCTGCGACCTATATGTCAGGGCCCCATGATCCACGGAAGAGATCCACGGACCATAGATCAGTC
>NW_006239269.1:205606-206156 GCF_000226075.1 Solanum tuberosum | reverse complement strand
CTTGGGTCCCGATCTTGCAGACACAGTGGGGCAGGCACAGGGCGGTGACCCCATTATCCCAGACCACGCCGACACTGCCCTGGGCTCTTCTTCTCAGGCGGCTAGTATGGCTCCTAGTTCTTCCCAGTCCACACCACAATTAGGAGCTACTGTTGTCCCACTAGCCAGAGTAAAGAAGTTAGAGGTTCAGATGGCCACACTACTACATCACATCCAGCCATGGATGCAGAAGTCGATAGCTGAGTCCGAGGCGAGGATGGAGCGCAGGATGGAGGCAATGATGGACCGAAAGGTCCAAGCTATTAATAAGAGGCTTGATGCCTTCGAGTTGAGAGTTCTCGAGCGATTAGCCCCGGCTACGGATCTATCTGCTTTACAGGATGATTTAGCCAGCCTCCGGACTGACGTTGATGCTATTCTTCCTGCACCTTCAGTTGAGACTAAGGCTGCTCCTACTGCACTGGATGATGATACAGTGCTAGATGCTCTATTCAGTGGGACTGCCGAGGAAGCGCCTGCACCGACACATGCCAAAGGCAAGCGGCACCGT
>NW_006239269.1:195575-196451 GCF_000226075.1 Solanum tuberosum | reverse complement strand
TTAGTCCACCCTACAGGGGCATTGGACATCGGCCTTATTCGAGATGAGGCAAATGTGGCAACACCTCGCAGAGAGCCCCAGATTGAGGTACCTCCCTTGGGTACCGATCTTGCAGACACAGTGGGGCAGGCATAGGGCGGTGACCCCATTATCCCAGACCACGCCGACACTATTCCGGGCTCTTCTTCTCAGGCAGCTAGTATGGCTCCTAGTTCTTCTCGGTCCACACCACAATTAGGAGCTACTGTTGTCCCACTAGCCAGAGTAAAGAAGTTAGAGGTTCAGATGGCCACACTACTACATCACATCCAGCCATGGATGCAGAAGTCGATAGCTGAGTCCGAGGCGAGGATGGAGCGCAGGATGGAGGCAATGATGGACCGAAAGGTCCAAGCTATTAATAAGAGGCTTGATGCCTTCGAGTTGAGAGTTCTCGAGCGATTAGCCCCGGCTACGGATCTATCTGCTTTACAGGATGATTTAGCCAGCCTCCGGACTGACGTTGATGCTATTCTTCCTGCACCTTCAGTTGAGACTAAGGCTGCTCCTACTGCACTGGATGATGATACAGTGCTAGATGCTCTATTCAGTGGGACCGCCAAGGAGGGGCCTGCACCGACACATGCCAAAGGTAAGCGGCACCGTTCTCATCGCACGGAGAAAGAGAAAGCTCACAAGAGACAGCGTCGGCAGGAGAAGGAGGGTAGGAGGGTTTCGATTATAGACGAAGAGTTGCGCCAGCAGAGGGTGCGTGAGAGAGTTGCAGGAGCATCGAGCTCTGTCCCAGTTGCAGAGGTTCAGCCTGTTGCGAGGGACGTTGTGAGCACCACTGATGGTGCGGTGAGATTGATGGAGAGCACTACTGAGAGTGCTATG
>NW_006239269.1:183932-194720 GCF_000226075.1 Solanum tuberosum | reverse complement strand
ACCCGACATCGGGTATTGTGTACCTCAACTAATGGAAAATCCATAAGTTGAGGGTGGCTATGAAAGAGGGAACTGAAAGAAAAATGGGTATGAAAAGAGTGATGTGAAAAAAAAAGAAAAAAAAAAGAAACGATGTGACTTGTTGAAAGCTAAAATAAAAGTAAAAAGAGCTACAAAGTCTGAAGTCACATCGGGGTTGAAGAAAATTAAGGGAAAGCAAGTAAAATGATAGGATGAAAAAATAAAAAATAAAAAAAATAAAAAAATAGGGCAAATAGAGGTTGAAAGCCGAGTGTAATGGCAAGGAGGGCAGAAAGTCACTCAGCAGTACCCAAATGTACCACACCTGACCCTGAGCCTACGTTACAAGCCAAGAAAGTCCTATCGTGATCCTAGAGTCTATTTTGGAGAGTCTAAGCAGTGAAAATAAGGGCAAGTTTATGGCATTGAACACTAACTGTATTTGTAATTACTTCTGAGCGTGAGTGTTGAATAAGTCCTTGTACCATGAATGTCACTCATTCTTGGGAAAGGAGATTTCATTTGAAGTAAGGGCATTAGTTACATTGAGCACTAACTGTATTTGTAATTACTTCTGAAGAAGGTGTATGTTGTGTGTCAGTTGGTCAATTTGTGTCATGGTGTGATCCACATGAATTGGCTTGTCGAGTCTAAGAGAATGAATGTGCACCCGAACAATTAGGAGGGTAGAGAGTCATTTGATTGCTTGGGTTTGAAAATACTTGCTTCTATACAAGTGTCGTTTAGAGTTGTAGCGCGTCGCTTGAGGACAAACAACGAATTTAAGTTGAGGGTGTTGATATACCGTGAGTTTACGGTATTTCTAATACATTTCAATTACAAGTTGTGTGTGTCTAAGGCCTTTTTATATTGGTTTTGATGTGTTTTGATCATGTTTTGCAGGAAAGACGTTCAGGCGCGGAAGTGTAGAGACAGCTGAAAGAAATGCAGAAGAAAGGCATCCACGGAGGTGATCTACGGACCGTAGGTCCATTCACGGTCCGTAGGTGATGACCGTAGATCAACAGGCAAGGCATGGAGGACAAATCAGGCAAATCTGACCAAGTGTGGATCCACGGCGTCTATTGACGGTCCGTAGATTGATCTACGGACCGTCCTGTTGATCCGTAGAGTGATACTGCGAGGGTTTCAATACATGATTTTTGAAGATTCAAAGTGTGGAGCTACGGAGGGGATTGACGGACCGTAGATCGATCTACGGTCCGTACTGTTGGTCCATCGTTTGCTTCAGAGAAGCAGCTTTTTGGAAGCTGAAATATTTTCTAAATCCTGACTGACGGAAGGGACTTACGGACCGTAGATCCATCGACAGTCCGTACTGCTAGTCTGTCATTTGGTTCAGAGGATCTGATTTTTGGAAGCTGAAATATTTTCTAAGTCCTGACTGACGGAAGGGACTTACGGACCGTAGATCCATCGACAGTCCGTATCAAGTAAAATTTCTGGGTTTATTATTCTCTCTACGTAAGTTCATGATTTCTTCATCTAATAGTATGAATTGTGTTCTTGCTATTATGGGTAACTAAACTTCACAACTAGGGTTGTGGGATCCATGAGCGATTAACAAAGTATGAATAGTAAATAAGTAATTCTTGAATAGTGTTTTGCATGCATTGATAATTCTTTTGTTTAAAAGTCTTTTTAACGAGTGCACGCGTTAGAACTCGCCTTGTTGCTACTTGCCGGATCAAGGAGGTAATCAACAAGAAAAGAATTATCAACATAGATTTAGTGTGATACTATCTAATAGGCTAGTGTCGATTGGTGCGAAGTAATAACTAAGCCAAACATCGATTATGATGTCTAATATGAGGTAAAGGTAAGGGTTAGTAAATTATACACACGTAGCCTGTTCAAGGTGCGCGGTGAAATTCTTTAGATGCCGGATCAAGGATTTTAGAGATACCTAACTTATCACTTTGCATGTAATACACTAGGAAAGAATTGCTGTTACTAGAATTACTACGTTATGAGCTTGTGGTGAACACGGATACCCTAGTTAATTCTCTCATCTTGAATAAAAACCGAAATTAACTTTTGTTTATTGATTACTTACTAAACTCTTACAACTTGTTTCACAAATCCCCCCTTTTATTTCTTGTTTCTGGAAGTACTTTGGCTAATTGAATATAATTGTTGGTTAAAGTAAAATCTAAACCATTTTCCTCGTGGGATCGACCCCAACCTACAAGTTGGGTTCTGTACTTGATAACGATCGCTTATACTTCTTTAGGGAGGTGTAATTTGAGCGTATCAGTATCTAAGACTATCATAGTATTGGACTAGTTCATCTCACGCCCTACATCTACTTTCAAATCAGTACAAGAGAAATCTAGGACTCTACCCCTAGATTTGAGTATTCTTGAGATGAGTTGATTTGGAGTTCTCGAGTTCCTATTTCTTTTTGAAATTCTATTCCTAATTATTTAATTGTTATATTTTATGCAGTAACATTCTTGAGTTCATTCGTTTATGTCTATGTTTCAGCATGAACCCTATTAATTGACTATTCTTGAGATGAGTAGTGTCCTTAAGTTCTTGCATTCTTGATTTCTGAGTACTGAGTTTCCATAATCCTATTAAGACCCCAGTGTTGAGTCGTTTATGTCCATAATTCCGCATGAACCCTATGAATTGAGTTATGAATTTTGAGAAGCTTTTTAAATCCAACATTTGAGTTTTAAATTGAGTTTTTTAGAAAGTATTTGTAAAACATGATTAGTATGACAGTCGGGTGTGTCATCAATGTTGAAGCAGTATGGTATCTAGATATACCATCAATGTTTATGTTGTCTGACTTCCCGAGTCATCAATGATCATATCACATTATGATTTCGATATATTTTTGGGAAAAAGTTTTCATGTATGAATTGAGTAAGAGTATAAGGGAACTAAGTATTTCCAAAGATATTAGTGTTTACATTGATAAAAGAGAAACTTTGATTTCTAAATAAGTTATGAGTTCAAAGATATTTCAAGAGCAGTTACCTCTTTTAAGAGGATAGTTTGAACAATTATCTCAAACTAGAGAAGAGTATATTATTGGGAGTAGTATTGATCAACAATATGGGGATGAGTTCAGACAATTTACATTCCACATAAACCATGTATCCAAACATGGGTACATGATCATACTTTTTAGATGATTCCTAAGTGCCTTCGGGCAGAACTTAGTGGATCCACTTACTTGAGGTGTTCTATACTCTGGCAAGTCATAGGACAGTTCTGGAAGCGTAGGTGAGACATTGTATCATCACGTAGCTCATTGTGATGGTTGTCGGTTAGAGAATCTCCTAAATAGAGTTAGAAGTGTATTTTTACTATATCACTTAATATGTTGAGTTCAGAGATGAGTAAGTATTTTTGTAAAGCTCTAAGGATTTCACTCATTTATTTCTTTACATTCAATCATATCATATCATATATATATATAAAAGAGAACCGAAGGCCCGCCTACGTGGCGCCACCACAAACAAGGATTCTCTTTTAATTTATTTATTTCCAAAAATTAGTCTTCCCCTTTCATGGAAAAAGTTTGTGACCTTTTTATGAAAAAGTTGTGACTTTTATGAAGAGTTGCGACTTTTATGAAATGTTGTAACATTTATGAAAGGTTGTGACCTTTCCGAAGAGTTGTGACTTTTCCAAAGAGTTGTGACCTTTCTAGTAAGGCACAATAAGCATTTGTTCACACTACCCTTTGTTTTCTATAAATAGAAGGGTTTCCTCTCATTTTAAAACAATGAAAATTCTGAACTACTTCTTCTTCTTCTTCACAATTAAATATTTGATTCTGAACTTCTTGTTCTTCTTCACAATTAAATATTTGATTCTGAACTACTTCTTCTGCACAATTAATTTTTTGTGCACTTTGATCGTATTTAGTGGCTCAGTGACACTATTGTTTTTGTATCATTACACTAGTGAATAAAATTGTTTCATTCTGAGAGGATCTATTTCTTTAAACCTTGGGTACTAGAGGGGAATGATTTTCTTAAAGAGACATTGTGCATTCAATGGACTCGATTTTTCCTTTTTGTTTCATTATATTGTTACAGATCCTGATATGTTTTTTTACCGTCATTAATTTATGCTTATGATATTAATTGTTATTTTTTAGTATATATTTTAGACTTTGTTGTCTATGTTTCTGTAAAGTTATTGTTATAAGTATTTGTTAGTACAGATTCTATGTAAATTCAACTTCTGCAGATTAACAATTAACTTTTTACAAAATACATTTATTTACAAAATTCTCCAAAGAAATATTTTCTTTTCCAAGAGATCAAGCATAAAAATTTATATGATTTTTTGTTGTTGTCATAATAATGTTAATATTAACTGGAGTAAAAAAAATAGAAAGTCAAATGATAGAATTAAAACTAGCAATTAATTACTATTAAATGATACACAATGATGACTATTCTCACATCAAAGTACTTTTTTGAAGTTTTTTCTCATTATCCCTTACTTCTCTTTCATCCTTTTCAAGGATCCTTAATGTTTTGTTTGTGCACAACTTCAATTCCGAAACACTATCATAACTATATTACATATGAAATTTGGATTTTGGAAGATTGCATTTTAATTTTAAAAAGAATAATGACTACATATTACTTATTGGTATATCATATGACTATGGACTCTTTGCTCTTCATAAACACATTAATTTATATATATATATATATACATTAAAAAGTATTTAATATTTTGAAAGTAATTGATAGTGTTATACTAACGAAATTTCCAAAGAAGAAAATTGAAAAAATATTTATTTGACTCTCTAATTAAAGACACTATGTAACCATGCTTATAAATGATAAAAAAGACTAACCATTGTAAAATTTCAAAAGCAAGTTAATGAAACTGTAAAATGAAATTATTTTTGTTGCAATGGTTTTAAATTCTCTGCTAATTTTGGTATGTATTCTCTTTCTTGATTTACTAGTCCTAAGAATGATTGTAATTTCTTTTTTGTGTCTAGTTGTTCATTTGAGTTAATTATTTTTTGTACTATATGTGTTTGCATTTTTTACAAATTCATGCAAATATATTACTATTAGGTCTATTTTGCCTATGTCTCAATTCTTCTCTTTTAGCTATAATTATTTTGTTAAGTTTTTGTCTATATTATTTTGTTAAGTTATGGAGGAATATTAAAATACAGGTATGATGGCACTACGATAGAACATCATTGCAGGTATTATTCAGGAACATTTAATAAACGTTTTAAACTTTCATCTGATAAATTTTGTAGCCATAATTTTACTGTTCCTATAAGTGTTCTTTCTATATATCCTGGTGTTTCCGTCATTACTATTATGTTATCTATTAATTGTTTTGATATATATCCTATCCATAATTGGATTGTTTTATTTATATCTGCTACACAGTCTAAATCTAAAAAATCATGTTGTCCAGTTATTGGTTTAGGCGTCCATCTTTTATTTAATTTTTTATCCCATGTAGTTCTTTCTCTATTATATTGTTCATAGTTTTCATTATAATATTTTGGATTTAGATATTTTTGGTCTTTTACTCCTGATGTGCTAGGTTTTTCATCCATGTCTACTACTCTTAAATATAGGTTTATATAAAAATACTATAACATCAAAATACAAGAAAAGTTCTATTCTAATAAATATGTATCTGTGTGTGTTTCTTTGGTAAGGGGAGATTTGTTTGGCAAAAATACATTTTTTATCAAATCGTTTTACAGTTCTATTGGTTACTAGAAAATATTTTTCTTGGAATGAATTTTCATCAACACTTGTGAGATCCATTTACTAAAATTATCTCAATATTAATTTTATATCAAAAAATCATTTAGTTACCTCCCGAGGTAGTGTTAAGGTCTCCTTACACTCTACTTTCTCCAGACCCCGCTTGATGAAACTTCACTCGTTATGTTCTTGTATCAAAAAGCATTTAGTGGGATAAAATTCAACTTTGCATCACTTCTGCCTGTAAATCTTGGAAATTATTATCATCTTTAGTTTATAAAAGTTTTATCAAACCACTCACTAATTAATGAGGATTAGCAATAACTTTCATTGCATGTTTAGAACAAAGTTTTTCGATTCTAATTTCTATTATTTTTCGTGGCAACTATTCATTGAAATAATATTATCATTAATATTTAACACAAAATATTTATTTTTTCATTTAGTGTTAACCAACACACAAAAAATTCTATTAAAATGACTTTGTCAAGCATTTCAAACACACCTTAAAAATGAGTTACGATGATATATATATTCGTAGTCCAATTTTTCTTTGATTTTTTTCCTTTCAAAGATGTCGTATCAACCAAAGGAGACCTTTAGAATAGCAAAAATATATTCTACAAGGATCTTCAAGTGGTTCCCAACAAAGAATTGATAGAAGTAGCCATAGAATATTTGGAAGAATACCCGATCTTCAAACAAATGTACCAAATCAAACTCATGGAGACCCTTTTTTTTTTGCAATAAGACAGTCAAATACATATACATTTATTAAGCTTCTTATGAAGTATGTTCCATTTCTCAAAGCTTTCTTCCTCCTATTTTATGAAGCTTAATCTTTTATCATAAGTCATAGTGATTCATGTATCCCTTGCAATTTCTTTTTGCTATTTTTGTAACTTTTTTTTTAACTCTGTTAAAAATTCTAGTGCGGATGATTGAAAATTTATCTTCTCTTTTGTCCCTTTTTACAGGTTTCTTCATCATTTTGGGAAAATTGCTTCTGGATTGTGTTATATTTGATAGCATACAACAATAAATATGTGATTACTAATATGGAACCAATGATGATGTTTGTTAAAGAACTAAATAGATTGCTCTCTTGCTTGCCACAGTTAGTATATTATTTTGATTGTTTTTTCTTAGATACAAACATTTTGTATGGATTGAGGTATACATATTATCATCTCTGTTGAAGAAAATTACTGAATTATTTTCTAGCAAATAATGAAGAAAAACACAAATACAAAGGCTAAAAAAAAAAGTTCATCAAAAAAACTTGGTTTATAATCAGTTCCTTCCAAGACTCTCCAAGTAAAAGTTTTTCCACTATTTCTTCACTTCTCAATCCTGACAATAGTAATGACTATTCTGAGACAATGAGGACAAACATTTATGAGACTCACAATTTTATGGTCATTTTTAACATATACATAATACAACATACTATAATAAAAAAGAGATTGATGGAGGTTCATAAGAAAGAAGTCGAAGGTCCTCCATTTGAATTTATTTAATTGATGGAGGTTCATAAAACGGATGTGTCACTAAATATTTAGTTTTATTAGTGACATTTATTTCTCTCTTTGTAATATATATTTCATAGTTGAACAAACATTATTTCGACACTAAAAACTATCTTTTACCTACGGATTCTTTTGTCCTTAGATGTATAAATTAGTGACATTTTTTCTTTTATACAATTTTGTAGATTAAAATGATGGTATCGTCGTTAAAAATAATTCTATTACCGACAAAACAAAATTATCACTAAAAATGTCATACTTAGCAACCGTCATAATTGTCATAAAATACAAAGCTAATTTGTAGGTAATAATTAGGCAATTTTGGGAAAAAGATTAAAGTTGTCACTAAATGTCATATTTTTAGGACAAAAATGTGTTCGTCTCATTGCAGTCGCTCCTAAATGTTTAATTTTTGAAGATAAAGTGATGTCAGTAATCACAAGAATCATGAGACATCAAAATTCGAAGCGCCACCATTTACAATTTGTAATTAACTATGTTTCCATTAATTTATAACTAGTATAGTACCCGCGCGATGCGCGGATTTTATATGTATATTTATAGTTCATCGGTCATTTAAGCGAATAAGATACAGCTCAACTTTACGATTATTGTATTTGTACTTTAATAATAAACAAAATTTATGAAAGCAATATTGTTAGTTGACCTGATTTTGAAGAAAATGTGATATGAAAAAATAATTTATCACATAGAATTACATGTACCGTACCGAAGGAATTACATGTTAGATGGCATCTACCAATATAATATATAAAGGTGTTGGCTTGAAAGTGTAATCCAGGTAAATTGTTATGAACATCAAATTCTTGTCCTGTAGTTGTTTAACATTGTTGGTCCTTTATCTGGCACTGAAAAGTTAAACGAAATTATGATTTATATTTATTTATCATGTCTCCTCAATCTAAGTTCATTAATCTCTTAAATTTTTTCGAACTAACACTATGCATATCATCCGAACCTCTTATCAAAGTCTGCCTCCATCTTTATCTTGTAGGGTAGGATTCAGTATTATATTATACTAATTCTTAGTTAATTAAACTTATTTCTATTAAAAGGATGTAATTCATTATAATTCAAGTGATCAAAATTCTTAAAGTTGCGACGAAAGAAAAGTAAACAGGTCAAAAATTCAACCAATTCCCCGACTTTATCTTTACATCTATAGCTCACTTATACTACATCTCATAATGCTTGGTAGGAGTCCAACTTGATTACATATGTTTCTAGCTTTGGTATCAGGCTTGATCTAAGATAAGTTTCTTGTATGATCAACCTTAGTATAACCTCTAATGTTCTAGTAATGCTTTAGGTTATCTTCTTCTTCTTAAAGACTCTCTTGATCTTATTTCCTGACAACTGTGAGTTAGGATCTTCTTCAACAACTGTGGCGGCATCAATTTTCTTTATCTTGTTAGGCGTCTGTGAGACATTGATCAACTTAGTATCTTCAGTAGAATCCTACATATATATATATATATATATATATATATATATATATATATATATATATATATATATATATATATATATAAGTAAAGATTATAATGTCAGTTTTGAAGGACTATTGCATTTATAATTATTAAATAAATGATAATATAAACAAATATTAATAATATATTGTAAAATAACCATGAATTCACGATCGTCAAGACTGACTTGGTTATCATTGAAATCTGGATCCTAAAAAATGTATACAAAAATTATAATTTAGTTCAATCATAGGAATCAAACTTGATATATATTTGAATATAAAATAATACCTTGAATGTCTCTCCACGTGGTGGAGGCCTGTATTTTTCTATAATATCTTCGTCATCAGTAAACGTAACAACTTTAAAGACTTCATCTTGACCTTGACCATCGGAGCTCTGTAATTCCAATTTAAACATGTATGTATTGTCCACAATATTGTCAACTCCATAGGATATGCAGACTTATTTGCAGCACCAGTAGTCTTAAGAAAATACATATTTTTCAAAGTTTAATATAAAATATAGGAACAAAACGTACTAACATATTTAAACATATTTTAAACAGGTTAGTAGAACTTAAAGTTTAGCATGCTTATAGTGTATACCTCAAATAAATCAGTAGCAGATTTTTCAATCATCTTTGTTGCTACCCCATCCCACAACATCACAGAAATTGTGTCAGTATCATCCAAAACTCTAACTTTTAGTTTGTACCTTTGAATAGTTAATTTTGTTAGATTATTGAGTTTGTATGAGACATATATAGAGAAATTTGAATTTTGGTCATACCTACGGATGACTGATTCAACAAAACCACATTGTCTACAGTATAATTTGTCCCCCACTTCATCAACACCTTTTGCACATTGTTTGCAGGCTAAAAAAGACCATCCACGGTCTATTTCAAGATGAATTATCTTTGCCACAATATAATAATTCTCTTGCTGCAAATTTGTATTGTATATACAACTGTTATATTAAAAATAATGTAAAAGGTGTGTTGAATAAAAAATAAAAAATTAAGTACTTACATGCCTACAGTCAATCAACTTCTCAATCTCATGTACTGTAACACTTCCTGATGCCAACTCAGTAGCAATAGATTGATTCCTTTGTGAAGAAATCTGTGTAAGTCGTTGGGAGCTTTCTCCAGGAACAAACTTAATTCGTGATGAAAATTCATCAACTTGAGGAAGACTTGAATTGATATAAAGCTTGGAAGCATGCCAAGTGTTCTTCACCGAAATTTGGTCTGCATAGTTAATAATTTGGTAAGAGTTTATTTATTGTGCAATTATCTTGAATAGCAAAGTAGAGACATAAATAACCTCTGAATCGATGTGATCTAATCAACTGCGTGACAACGACAATAGGCTTGTCATTGGACTCATTCAAATATGGCTTGATTTGATCCACAAAGTCACCCCAAAAAGTTGTTGAAATGTTTTTATTCCTACATAATTTATATGGTTAATCATATGAATAAAAATAATGAGTTGTTGAAGCACATATTCATTGAATTGTGGGATGCGTACTCTTAATCCTGTATGTCAACTTTAATGAACGTTCGGACACTATCATCTTGTTTGATAGACTGTACATCCCCATAACTCACAACTTCTCCAATGATATCTACAACAATAGTGACGACATAAATTAATACAAAATAAATAATGATCGAAGTCTGAATAAGGAACATATAAATAATAATGTATTTATTACCAAATAGTTCTGTGTTATCAAATTCTTGTGGATTTGTAAGCTGTGTATATGATTTAAATTTGAAGATAGACATATTGAAATGTGGATCCTCTATCTCCTCAACGACTGTCTTTTTTGTGAACATCAACTTAAATTTGTCCGTGTTTTCCCAAAGCCTGACAATACGAACTTTTAATTTCCAATACATTAACTTGCTGTTAATTTCGCTAATGTAATCAGTCATAGCTGCCATAATTAATTCATCCGTTCAATACAAAAGAAGTATGAAACAAAATAAAA
>NW_006239269.1:172124-183832 GCF_000226075.1 Solanum tuberosum | reverse complement strand
AAAACATAATAGAATGTAGTGGTCTATTTTATAATGAATATTGTACAAATTCTAAATAACAACTGAGTACTTTGCGTCTAAACATTTTTGTATCGACCCGAACCATCGTTATTTAAGAAAAGCAAAAACTTTGGAAAATTACTGGGCATTGTCCCGCCAGGGCGGTCCAGATGCCGCTTGGGCGGCAGCGCCATGATGGGATAAGATGGCGCCAGAGCGGGATAGGTGAGACAGAATGTAATTAATGCAAAAATTTATTTTCTCCTTCTTTTTAGACGTAAACAACCCTAAAAACCCCAAAAAAGCTGATCTACACTTGGGAAGGAAGGAGAAGGAGATTTGTAGCGTAAGGAGACGGTTGGATGGTGGATTTCCAGTCAAGATCACCGTAACGAAGTTTGGAAATAAGAAATGAAGCCAAAAACTCTGTGCAACTGCTTGGCGCCCAGGTCGGCTAGGTTTATTAATTAAGTATTTATAAATTTGTGCTCACTTCGTAGTATAATGTAAATCAATGGTAAGATTTATACATAGGCCTTCGTTCAGCGAATAAAAGATGATTAAATCCTAGGAAAAAGCCTTAGACGATGAACTAGGGCTAGGTGATGGTTTGATTTCTTGGTTGCATGATATATGTTAACGATTAGTGCATTATGATGCGTGAGTGTACTTGGATGAAGAATTGTGATCAAACCTAATCTAAGTAAGTATGAATGAAGAACTACATACCATGAGTCACCTCTTGTTGTATGAATGTTAGAATATACGTGATTGTGATTGTGGTTTGTTGAATGGATCGGGTGTTACGTTCCGACACACTAACTGGGATCGCTTGCCACGTTCCAGCATAATTATATGGATCGATTACAACGTTCCGAAATAAACATTGGATCGGGTACCATGTTTCGGTATGCTAACAGTTCGGGTTTGGGTACTATGAGAGGACCATTGACTTGACATAATTATATATCTTGATAATTGTGGAATTGTATGTTGTTCGTAAATGATAATTGATATTGTATCTCTTTGGAAGTGTTAAATTATTATGAGGAATTATACCTGATTGTTCCACTATGTTGAGTGAACTTGTTATGTATCTCATTGGTGAATGAACCGGGAAGGGTCAGCCCCAAACCGGGATAGGATACGGTATGTGTGAAGGGCCAGGGGTTCAAGAGTCACTAATGTTTAAGTGAAAGGTTGTTCGGGTGTTGCAAAGGATTCGTGGTTAATGATTAGGAAGCCTTGATAAAAGGTACCACGTGGCAAGGACCGGTAAGATGAAGAGAAGGTAAGGGTATGTCGTATGTGGTTAGTCGGGATGTTGATAGTTGCAATGGTGGACTCTTCTATGAGGTAGAACGATTAGACTACAATCAAGAACCTAGTAAGTAGGTGGACTGAGATGGTGGTTAGTGGTAGGGGTACTAGTGTAATTTGGAGGTATTCAAGAGAGGGTAAAGGTGGAAAAGCGAGTGGTTTTATTTGCATGATCTTGCTAGTTGAATTCTTATATTATGTGGTGACGCGGTTCCATTTTTCTCAAAATCATGGGTAAGAGGAGACTTCCCTTGCACTTCTTGACTTGCCCCTATCTTTTCAACACACCTCCAACTTAGGCTTTTGACCTAAGTTGGCTATTCAACTAACCACAACTGCATGAGGATTATGGGTAATGGATTAAGAAAGGTCTAGTTTTCATCAAGTTTCTTCCAAAGAAAGGTAAGGCTCAATGGGTGTTCAAGAGAGAATCATACACTCACAAGGTAGGTCACAAAAAAGGTATACGTCAAATTGGCTCACTCTTTGAAGTTGCCTAAGATCATATCAAGAGATGGCATCACTCAGTTTACTGAACCAATGGGGCAAATTCTAGGATCTATCCTGCATAGTTCACAAGTAAACTTATCACACAAGGCATTGACACTATGAGTTAAACAAGACTCCACACTTTCGCTAGTGAGCAATGATCATCACAAGAGACTCAATTCGATACTAGGCTAGTCAAAACGAGATGCAAAGAGTTCACATATTTTCTATGCAACTTCATTTGGCCTCATCGTAGCCGCGCATTCATGTTCGTTCAATTGAGAGCACTATTCAAGTCATCGATAATGATTGGAACCGAGACTCAATTTTTTGCAAAAGAACAACCACATTCAAGAACATATAGCGGGTGGCGAAAATGTGCGGAAAATTAAAAAAAAATTGGAAGGGTCAAAATCATTTTGCAATTAAAAACCAAAGGGGAGCCCTAAGCTAAAAAATTCACGATAAGCAGATAAAACAATTTAACCGGAATAACCCAAATATATACACAAAAACATAAATAATAATAGTCACACAAAAGGTAGGCTTCACCCCACCAAAACACAAAAACTATTTGTCCTAAAATGCATATAACAATAATTCAAGGGTCAAATTAGAGAAAGACAGAGAGAGGGCTAGAGAATAATCGTGATGACGCATTTTCTCCATCAGTCAGGGAGGCATGTTCCTTCTTGCAACTTTATGTCTGGCTATATCTACTACTTCGAGTCATAGTTCCTTCAACAAAGTTTGCATTACAAGGAAGGCGAGGTGGGGACGTTAAGCGGTCCGCTGAGTGGTGCAGCTAGCCATACACAGCTTTGCTAAGCAACCCAATGCACTTATTAAGGTATACGTCAAATTGGCTCACTCTTTGAAGTTGCCTAAGATCATATCAAGAGATGGCATCACTCAGTTTACTGAACCAATGGGGCAAATTCTAGGATCTATCCTGCATAGTTCACAAGTAAACTTATCACACAAGGCATTGACACTATGAGTTAAACAAGACTCCACACTTTCGCTAGTGAGCAATGATCATCACAAGAGACTCAATTCGATACTAGGCTAGTCAAAACGAGATGCAAAGAGTTCACATATTTTCTATGCAACTTCATTTGGCCTCATCGTAGCCGCGCATTCATGTTCGTTCAATTGAGAGCACTATTCAAGTCATCGATAATGATTGGAACCGAGACTCAATTTTTTGCAAAAGAACAACCACATTCAAGAACATATAGCGGGTGGCGAAAATGTGCGGAAAATTAAAAAAAAATTGGAAGGGTCAAAATCATTTTGCAATTAAAAACCAAAGGGGAGCCCTAAGCTAAAAAATTCACGATAAGCAGATAAAACAATTTAACCGGAATAACCCAAATATATACACAAAAACATAAATAATAATAGTCACACAAAAGGTAGGCTTCACCCCACCAAAACACAAAAACTATTTGTCCTAAAATGCATATAACAATAATTCAAGGGTCAAATTAGAGAAAGACAGAGAGAGGGCTAGAGAATAATCGTGATGACGCATTTTCTCCATCAGTCAGGGAGGCATGTTCCTTCTTGCAACTTTATGTCTGGCTATATCTACTACTTCGAGTCATAGTTCCTTCAACAAAGTTTGCATTACAAGGAAGGCGAGGTGGGGACGTTAAGCGGTCCGCTGAGTGGTGCAGCTAGCCATACACAGCTTTGCTAAGCAACCCAATGCACTTATTTTCAACCCACGTTCTCGAATGCGTCACAACCACCCTTTTGCGCTAGCCAATATAGAGTGAGGTCCATGTGCCGAACACAAATTGCTAACTAAAACACTTAGGTAATGCAGGAATATATGGAAATTAGTGTGCACCGAAGCAGTTGGAGGAATGGAAGCGTGTAAAAGTGAGCGAGTTCGAGAACTTAAACCTTTTTTTTCTCGCAAACAGTCCAGTCATTTCCCATTAGGCGACAGCAGTCGCGATTGCTAAGTCATTCGGCATTTCGCCGAGTAATCACTCACTTCGCTAATTTTTACAGATCTTCCTAGTAATTCTGGAAGTTAAAACGGCAGATAGAGGTAGCTCACCGACATCGTCGGCGACTCGCCAACTGGACCTGTTGCTTGCAACCCTGCACTTTTCGAGCACCTCCCATACTTCACCCTGTACGAACAACACACTATTATTTTACTAATACACAAATATAAGATATTAAGGGGTTTTGGGTTGCCTCCTAAAACAACCCCTTAGTTAACGTCGCGGCACGACGCAAGTCAGCAACTATTCTTCATCCTTGGAGTCGCCCATGTTGTAATTAGGCGAGTCCTCAGCGAGTGGTGGGTAGTGATCTGATATCAAATGGCTAATTTGAGCATCCTGTAGCTGAATAGTCATGGAGTTAGAGGTTGACGCTTCATTTAGTATTTCGATGTTTTCCTTCATATCATTCAACATCTTCTCCTGTGCCTCAATTTTTTGCTGAATGAGTGAAAAAGTTTTGTCATCTTGCACACCTCCCTGTTTCTTCCCATGGCTACACTCTCGGAGGGAGAAGTTATTTTCTTTTCCCTGTCTTATACTTCCAATTCCGTGAGTCAGTTGGATAGAGCATCCAACTAGGTGACTAGTGTGTCCCATTCCTACTTCTTTTTGGCTTCTTTGCTGGCTTCTACCATGCCATCAAGGAGTTTTGCTACGACTTCATAGGGTTGGTATAGCATGCCGCCCTCGCAAAGTTGATCAGCTACACTTCTATTCTTAGGTCCCAGACCCCTATAGAAGCACTCCAGTAGCACCTTATCCGTCATCCCATGAGATGGGCATGGTTGCAGCACCGCTTGAAACTTCAGCCACATTTCCTGAATTGTCTCATCACTTACTTATTTAAATGTCAGGAGGTTGTCCTTGAGGTTCAGTAGTTTCAGGAGGGGATGGTCCATGTGGTACCCATAATGATCATCATTCTTATTTCCCTTCTTTGAAACAAAACTACAATTTAGATTAGTAAAGCTAGAACTAAGGAGGATCACAAATTCTATTTAACTAGGAGTTCCCAAATAACACAAATCCCTGGCAACGGCGCCATTTTGATGTTTGCGTAATCAACGACACGTCTTACAGTTCGGGTGTCTACAATCGTGCAATAGTATAGTAACCCAACCAAGGGTTGGGATCGTCCCAAGGGATTGGTTTTGAGAATTTATAGAAAAATAAAATTTCGTTCCAACTAGTCGTAGCTAAATACATTAACGAGTAAAACCATAGTAAATAAAGAGGGTGACACAAAAGTGTCAAATATCAAATTGGGGGTTTTAACACAAGCAAAAATTTGCAAGATTAACAAGAAAATATAACAATGAGAGTGGGATTCTTGAGATGTGACCGGAATAAGGGTTAATATAAAGTATTGGGTACATGTTTTCGATAGAAAATTTATAGAGTAATAGTGACTAGGCTACGCTTTATGTGGAAATAAGTTTTCTCTCGAACAACTTACCCCGTTTCAAATGGGTTCCTCTCGGGCACCCACTTGCCGCATGAAGACCAGCCTACGCCTTACCCCACTCATTCTCTCGAGCTAAGTGTTAGGATATGGGACTAGGGCTCACCCTTTCGGGCTGAGCCTCATGTCGACCCACTCCTTAGGCCATCAATCTAGTGGTCTTGGTTTCGCGACTTCTCTCTCTAGCAAGCCGAAAACACATAAGTGACCTTGTATTTGCAACTACAAATCCATTAGATTCAACCACAACTACTAGATGAAATCACCATTACACTACATTTAAACTATCAGCAAGCAAGACCCAACAAGTATCTTAACCCATATTCGCTAAATCACACCCCAAGAATTGGGGTTTTTAGCCACACATCAAGAGATAGAAATTTATACCTAAATGATCTTGGATTCAAATGGGTATGAAGATATAAGTCTTGTTACATGCCAAGAATGAAAAATCCAAGAGACCCAAGTCCAAATCCTTGGAGCTGAAACCCTTTTTTTCATCAAGTCTTCAAAACCCTCTCAAACTTAGAGAAAAAATATGAAAAGCTAATATTGTAGACTGAAAATTACACTAATTGTTCGACTCTTAAAACTACAACTCTAACTAGTATTTATAGCCTCCACAGATTTCTGCTGCAACGGATCATTCGGCGTCGTTATTTGGAATCACCAATCAACTCAGCAATTCTCCCTTTGGTGTAGTTCATAGCCGTCTTGCACTAGCCTTCAGCATCATCGTGCTCTGGGTCATTGGTCCACATGGTACTGCTTCGCGAAACTGTTCGGCGATACGCCGACTGCTTCCTTTTTCCGCCGACTTGATCCTTTCCTTCAGGGCTCAACACACTGGAACAAAAGGCAAAGTAAGACCCTTCGGCGACTCACCAAGTGGACTCGACGATCCTCAGGCCTTCATTTCTTCGTTCTTTTCATTCCTTTTTGCGACGTAGTGTCCATGCTTTCCATCAATCATCAAACACTTGAAACTTAATGGTTTTCATCAGATATTGAGATAAAATAAGCATTTGAGGACATAATTTCTATTAAAATATAGCCCTAAATGAGTCCAATTTTGTGGACTCATCAATACTCGTCCAATATGTATTCCGCCATATAGAATGGCTCCAGCAAAGTTGAAATAGTTAAAAGAGAAGTTGAAAGATCTCCTTGAGAAAGGCTTCATTCGACCAAGTGTCTCACCTTGGGGCGCTCCGATCTTATTTGTAAGAAAGAAAGATCGTTACCTTAGAATGTGTATAGATTACCATCGGTTAAACAAGGCTACTAACAAAAATAAGTATCCTCTTTCGAGAATTGATGATCTCTTCGATCAACTTCAATATGGCACTTGTTTTTCGAAAATAGACCTTAGATCTGGCTATCATTAGTCGAGAGTAAGAGAAAGTGATATCCGTAAGACAGCTTTCAGGACCCGTTATGGTCATTATGAGTTCCTAGTTATGTCATTTGGTTTGACCAATGCCCCTGCGACATTCATGGATCTTATGAACAAAGTATTCAAGCTTTATTTGGATTTGTTTGTTATTGTATTCATTGATGACATCCTAATCTATTCGAGGAGTGAGGAAGATCATGCTAGTAATCTCAGAAAAGTTCTCAAACTCTCAGAGATAAGGAGTTATTTGCTAAGTTTTCTAAGTGTTAGTTTTAGCTTGAGTTTTTGGCATTCTTAGGTCATATTGTTTCCGGTGATAGGATTCGAGTCGACAAGCAAAAGATAAAAGCAGTGCAGAATTGGCCTAGCCCCACGTCTCCAATTGATATTAGGAGTTTATTGGAATTGGCTGACTATTATAGAAGGTTCGTCAAGGGGTTCTCATCTATGTCATCTCCTTTGACTAAGTTGACTCAGAAAACAGTTAAGTTCCAATGGTCTGAAGATTGTGAGAAAAGCTTTCAAGAATTGAAAAAGCGGTTGACTACTAACCCAATATTGACCTTAGCAGAGGATATGCAAGCCTTTGTGGTTTATTGTGATGCGTCCAGAGTCGGTTTGGGTAGTATGTTAATGCAGAATTGTAAAGGTATAGCTTATGCCTCTAGATAGTTGAAAGTCCACGAGAAGAATTACCCAACCCATGATCTAAAGTTGGCTGCCGTAGTATTTGCTTCGAAAATATGGCGTCACTATCTTTATGCTGTTCATGTGGATTTGTTCACTGATCACAAGAGTATTTAGTGTGTGTTTAGTAAGAAGGAGCTTAATCTCAAACAGAGAAGGTGGTTAGATTTACTCAATGATTATGACATGAGTATTCTCTATCACACAGGTAAGGCTAATGTGTTGTTGATGCCTTGAGTAGGTTGTCTATGGGTAGTACTGCCCATTTTGAGGAAGAAAAGAAAGAGTTAGCAAAGGATGTGCATAGACTTGCACGATTAGGAGTTCGTCTAATGGATTCCACAGAACGAGGAGTGGTGGTGATGAATGGGTCTGAATCATCTTTAGTGTCAGAAGTGAAAGAGAAACAAGACCAAGATCCCATTTTGCTTGTATTTAAGGGGAATGTTCATAAGCAAAAAGTAATGGCTTTTGAACAAGGAGGAGATGGTGTATTGAGGTATCAAGGTAGGTTGTGTGTACTAAGGGTGGATGAACTCCAAGAGAGGTGTAACACCCCGTATGCTAGAACTACCAAAATGCAAATTTCAGGAGTTCTAATTGGCACCAATAGGCACCACCCAGGGACCGTAGGGGGACCCACAGTTCGTTCAACAGGTGTGTGGTTTGCATCCGTAACCCTTCCCAGACTCAACCCCCAAAAATATTCTAAGTGTCGACCTACGGTAGGACCTACGGACGGTAGGTCAGACCACAGTCCGTGCTCTAGGGCCGTAGGTTAGACCACGATCCGTGGTCTAGCGCCGTAGGTCAGACCCCTAACATCCATCTCCCAGACATGACTGATGGTTGACCAGCACAAACTGTCAGTCGATCGACAGTCTGTCAGTCCCATCTATCGGTAATCCCGACAGAAGTTAAGTCAAGGGTCTTTGGGTCTTTTCCTTATGCTATGGACCCCTAAACTACATCGTTTAAACCCTAAACTACATAGTTTTGGTTAGTTTTAACCTAGAAATATAACTAGAACTTACCTAAGTCGAATCATTCACCAAAACTTAGAAAATTAGAGTGTAAAGAGGAAAAAGAGGTCAAGAGCCCTAGTTCAAGAATGCAGCAAGGTTCCATCAATTCCAGCCCCGAAATCGAATGATTTCTCTGTGAGTTTTGTGACCAGGTATGTGGGATTTCACTAGTGGGTTCCTTTCTCTCATTAGGTCCCAAGATTTTAGTCGAAATCTTGATTCCCTTAATAATATCTAGACCTAGAGTTTCTTGAATGTTAGAAATTGTTGGGTTTTAGCTGTTAGAATGATCCAAATCAGATTATCATGTTATTGCTCAGTTCATTGTATAATATTCAGAACCCTAGTAGTATATATTTATTTAGTTCATGAATTATACATGCTAGGTCCGATTATTCAGAATATTTATTTTGACCCTCCTTTCTTAAGTTACATTTGATGGAGCTTCTAAGTTATTAAAAAAATATTATGTTATCCATCATTATTCATTTAATTATGATATTATTGTTGTCACATTTATAGAATTACTAATAAAATACATTTTTTCATAAAAAGTCACTTCTATCACTTTGTTTTTCATTTTCGTTGATTTTCATCATTATATTTCTAATTTCATTCTTACTAAATTAATATAAATCATCAAAGAAATTTTTTAAATATTGTACTTCTATATACTAATTATATATTACACTTGTTATTAAATTACAAGCTCAAATGAATTGATTTAAACAGCGAAAAGACCCAAGAAATACTTCAACAATTTGGCTACCAAATAATAACCCAAATCTGCAAAAGAACCCTAAAAACAAGGGCCCAAATGCATTAGCCCAAACATAAACTCATCATCCCTCTTCAGAATCCCTACTACCCACTTTATCCTCATTTAACTACCTAAAATGCCCTTTTTGTTTTAAATTTTTTAGGGTTTTATCCCCCCCCCCCCCAAAGCCCCTCATGAGTCACAAGCCGTCTGAGCCTCTCTCTCTCTCTTTGTCCATCTTTAAAAAAAACTCCATTGTTCTTTAGCTATGGATAGAAGTTTTCACTCTATATTAGTGCTATGGCTATGTCAATCACGTGAAGACTGTCAAGTACATCCAAAAATCTCAACGTTTTATCTTTAATGGTTATCTTTGACCAATTTCGAAATAGAAAATTAAAATTCCTGCTCAACAATTCAAGAACTCTAATTTCAACTATAAAAGCTCACTTTCAAGTTCATTTCCAGAGGGTTTTAAGCTACTCTTTTACACTTCAAAATTTGGTTGTCACTCATCCTTTATTCACACTGTTTTTGAATAGCATCTCCTCTCCAAATCTCAAAAACATTGAGAGAGCTTTGCTTTTGGTTAATCGTGTTGTTTTGCTTGTGAGTAAAGTTGGATTTGAGTAGATTTGAAACCTCGCCAATGTTCACTGCCATACAAAAGGTCAGTGTCAATATTCTGTTCTTTCTTCAATATGTAGTCTTCATTGTGTATTTGTGTGGTTTATTAAATATATTCATGTAATGCAAATTGATGAATTGTGCATTTCAACTTATACCATATTATAAATCTTTTTCTTTATCAGAAGTTCCATTCTATCTCTAGCTAATCATTTATGTATATAAAAATCAAATCATGTATTTCTTTGATTTGATGTCGTTTGTGTATATACCTATAATGGTTGTAGGTCTTAGTTAGGATTACTCTCTCAATAAGAATTTTATATTAACTAGAAACAGTCATTTCTTTAAATATAATAAAACATGATTTGTTGGAATCTTTTTTAAAATCAAGATGAATGGTTGAACTAGCATGAATGACCCTTAAATAAAAAAAACATTTTCATTTTCTTAATATAAAAGGAATCAACGTTCTGTTTTAAAACCAACAGACCATGAGAGTCAATTTTTTAAACACTTGACTATTTTCTTTCAGTTGAAAACAAATGGCTGCAACTATTTTTTAAAATATTTCATTTAAATTGTAGGGTTTTCAAATTAATTTTGCCCGTTTTTAGAATTTGGAAAGATTATTACTTTAAATCTTGAGTAAGCTTATTACTGTTTTCTCATTTTCCTAAGACTAAATTTGTATCTAATTACATATTATTGTATTTTTGGTCAAGCTGTATAAACAATTCGCCTTTTTAGTAGAGATGGCTTGAATCAATTTTAGTTCAATGCTAATAAAGGATGGTTTGACTCATTGCTTTGTTATTTTATGAACTCAACTACATAAAAAATATTTTCTGCAATTAACTGTCCGAATGAGGGCTTTCATTAACTTATAGTAGAAGTATTCATATATATACTATTTATCTACTTAGTGAATTTTTGAAGCCTAAATAATTTCTTTACATCGCACTTCTCTTAAAATACTATTAATGTCTTCTTAAGTTATATTTTCATTTTCACTTACGTCATATTTTTAATCAAATCATATATTTTTGTCAACCTAAGTTTTGTTGGTAACAATATTTAATAGATCTTAAATGATGCTTAATCTCGTCACTTTTGGAAAACTTGAACCCTTATTTAGAATCACATAAGTTAAGTAGACCATTAATTGAAGTTAATTATAGCATTACTTAAATAAATATTTAAGTGTCCTAATTTACCTAAAAAATAATTAGGAGGTAACTCCTTAAGTTAAATAATTTAGGAATCATTGATATGTTGTACACTATTTGACTTGAGTTAAAATGGGGTATAACGACAAACTCATCCCGAACACCTCGAGACCCAAACCAAAGGTCACTCCAGAACAAACTCGGTATTTCAGAGCTAACCACACTAATGAAATTCTCATCCGAGCGCATTTGTAACACCCCAGAAAATTTTTGAGCTAAGACTCGAACCGTTCTTCGTAGTGAGTGAGATTTTTGCAAGGAATTTAAAATTTCTTGAGTATTAAGGTCACTAGATGTAGAACCTTCAGTTCCAAGAAGAACTGAAGAGAGTTCATTCTAGTCATTCCTAAGTTTTTCTTAAGTTTTGGGTCGACTTCAAATGACCATAACTCCTAGTACAAGATGTGTTAGGTGCACTCCATGATAGAAAATTGAAGCCCTTCGAGTCCTCTTTCCAACACCACCGAGTTTGCCAAATTTCGAGATCTGAGTAAAACGTTATAACTGATTTACTAACGACGCGCAAACCTAGCAGCAGCTTCACGATGGCTCCGCAACGGCTCCGCGACGCTGAGCCAATACGGACCTCACTGCCTGGTGAAAAATAATTACGACTCCCAGCTCGTTTTATTTATTTCTTTAAAGGTATTTTAGTCCTAAAAACCCTTAGGAGGTCATCTAAATTT
>NW_006239269.1:155649-171961 GCF_000226075.1 Solanum tuberosum | reverse complement strand
CTTCAAGAAGATGGTTCTTTCAGGTATGTAAGCTTCCATAGTGTTGGGTTTGTTCACCCACACGCCAATCATGTAAATTTCAGCGTTAAGTTCGTTCTAGAAAGTTGAAAATCTGATGTTATTGATATGTGTTCTTGAATTTGCTTTCATTCTTGAATTGGGCTGAGATTTAGGAGTTCTTGATATTATTTTTTCGATTTATAGAGTAGTTTTGAGTTAGATTCTTGTGTACATGTGATGGTTATCTGAATGTAAAAAAAGTTGAGCAAAAGAATTGAATTTAGGCGATTTGGGGTTAGAAAACGAAGAAGAGAAAAGTCGGGCAAATCTGGAACTTGGCTCCACGTCACGGACCTTCCTCCCCATTTCATAAAGTTGTATTCGCGTTGCGGAGAGGTCACAGACCTCTCTTCCTCAAAAGTTATTTCGCAACCAATTATTTTAATGCGTCTCCGCATCGCAGACTAGCTTCCAAGCAGTGAATTTTTTTATCTTTTCCCATGTTTAGCTATCTAAAATCAATCCTAAACATTATGAGAACTTTCCTATCACAAATCACAACCTTGAATCCTTAATTCAAGTTCAAAGTAGAGTTAAGAGTTAAGTTTTTGAGAATTCTTTCGAACATTCTAAGAAAGTCCTTTAAGTCCTTTTGAGGGGTCTTCTACAATTTCTAATAACTTGTTTCAAGACTAGAGCAAGTGAGTGCGAGTGAGGAGAATGTATTCATGAGTCTACTTTATCATTACAAGATCCTTCATACCATGAAGCATAACTCTTGAATTCATAATTCACTTTCAAGAGAGAGTTAAGAGTAGAGTTCAAGAAAGCCTTTGAGTTCAATTGTTAATCCTTGAGATCAACTATCGATTTGAACTAAGTTTTGAGGAAGTAATTCAGAGAATGAGAAGTAGAGTTATACATGAGTTCCATAATGTTATGTAGATCATCGAGTCGAGTTGTTTCATGCCCATAACTCCACATGAACGTCGTAAGTTGAGTATCCTTCAGAGAAGTGGTATCTTCAAGTTCTAAGCCTTTAAGTGTTGAGTTCCTAATCCCTTTTGAGAAGTATCTTTGAGTCCTTGAGTTGAATATTTCATGACAATAATTCTGCATGAACACTATAAGTCGATTAGTCTTGAGATGAGAAGTATCTTTGAGTCCTTGAGTTGAGAAGTTCATGCTCATAATTCCATATGAACCCTTTGAGTTGAGCATTTTGGAAATGAGTACTATCATTGAAGTTCTTGAGTTCCAAGTGTTGAGTTCGATCTATGGTTATTGGAAACCTTGCATTGAGTCGTTCATGTCCCTAATTCGGCATGAACCATATTTTTCGAAGTCTTTTACAAATGTTTAAACTTTGTTTTAAGACTTAAGCTTTGAAGTTGAGTAAAGAGTAAGAGTAAAGTTCATTTTCTTTAAAATGATATATGAGAACTAAGTATTCCCAAGAGTAAATGTTTTCACATTTAAGATGAGAGGAAACTGAGATTTCCAAAAGAGTTTTGAGCAAGAAAGGGAACATCGATTCCAAGAGAGATTTAAAGCTAAGTTTTGAGTAATTATCTCAAACAAAAGAAAGAAGTTGTTTTAAAAACATATGAGCTAAGTATATATTTGGGAGTAGTAATGAGCACCGATATGGGGATGCGAGTTCATATTAACTCAAGTCTCCATAAACCATATAGCCATCATGGGTATTAATAGGTTATACTTTTTAGATGACCACATAAGTTAAGTTAGTTGATCCACTAAGTTAAGTAGTTCTATATGATTGCAAAGTATAGGACAGTCTGGCAGCATGATGGTAAAGACATTGTATCACCATTTAGGCTCATAGTGGTGGTTGTCAGTTAGAGAATCTCCCACATAATTATATTGTATTTTTATATACATACTGAGTATTATTGTATTTCTTTCAATACATTGAGTTGTTATCTATAGTTTACAGCTTTCCATATATATTGCATCTTTTATTGTTGCTTTATATTGAGTTGAGTATCTAATCTCTGACTTGCTCAAAACTCTCTTGACCACCTCGGGAAGCATCCCACTCAATCCAGCAAGACACAAAAGCTTCAAGGAATCTATGGTTGGGGGAAAAGCAGTAAAAGCATGCAAGAAAATAGATTTTACTGTGAGGGTCATTACAAAAATAGAATAGAGGGAATAGAAGGAATGATGACCAAAATATATGAAAAAAGATATGGTTTCATTCAGTACTCAAGCTTCTAATCAAAATAGGAGTACAAGGACAAATAAAAATATATATACGGAACCATATGTGAAAGAACAATAAAGCCTAGTACTAGTTAAAATAAAGGGAAATTAGCAAATCCAAATTTCAGGGGTTCACCGCAGTCTCTGAATCCAAAAGTTGCCCCACACAAGGTATACCTTAATGGAAAGAAGTCATAATATGATATGCATGGTGTAGAAGTGTAGTATGAATACAAATAAAAGGTACTCATTAGGCATAGGCCGATGGAGCTCAAAAGATAAATCAAGCATAAATTATAAGGAAGGAAAGCAAGTATAGTATAAGAAGCTAAAGAAGAGATATTGCACAAGTAATGTAAATAGAGACAAGGTAGAAGAATAGAATAAGAAAGAGACAGAGACGAAGGAACATAACTGAAGGTGATATCTAAATAACCTATCCACTACAAGGGTTCATTATGGAAGCCAACCAACCGAAGATACAACATTGGTAACCACCATAACACCTCATAGTGGACAAGAGGCTAATCCAACCTAGCTAAAACCAAATGGACCAATATATAGTCAATCTAAACCATTTATATAGCTAAATAACAAATCAATGGAAGATACATAATTATATAATCAATCAATAACCTAATTAGCCCCCATAATTCTGAAAGATACACAGCAACAAACATACCCCAACAAACCCCCATAAGATCTGTTGGTGCAAATAACAATAAATTATACTTATGACAAGAAATGCTAGAATGTGAGTAATGTAGTAGAAACCAATGGTGACATACAACCAACTATGGATGTCATTAAGAATATATCTATTGTTGATTGGGATGTCCATTATTGAAATTGCACTCAAACGATGTTTTGGAAGAACCCTTGAGTACTCTTTATTTTTTGTGCATAGGTACATCTAAAAATCCAATTCATTTTTATCCATAAAATATGGCACTTTAGATACAAAATCATGTTGAGCTTTAATGGAAAAAATTTTGCTCAAACTTTGCCCATATCTAATCTCTTCTCTCTATTTTGCTTGTATAGCCTTTATGGTATTTCTCTACTTTTTGATTTCTTCAGTATAATAATGTACTGATCATAAAAATAATAAAGGGGTGTTCAACACTTAAAATGAAGGATAATATGGAACATTAGAGTGTTAGTGAATATCTGAAGTGATTGAAAGTTTGATCCGCATTGATTAGTAGTTGTCATGATAAATACTCCTAAGTGTTAATTTTAATATGTTTTAAATTCAATAACCTTCATATCTATTCCCTTTTCTCTTTCTAAATATATATTATTTGTTATATGTGGAAGATACTAATAATATTATTAAATAAGATCAGAGTAGAAGGAAGGTTTTGTATAATTATAAATGAATAATAAAAAAATTAGTGTGTAAATTATCTAATTACTTGCTCCGGTAATGTAATTGAATACTTGGTGTGATTAGTAAAGTTTCTTCAACATGACGAGGAGGTTTGGGGTTTCAGTGGTGACAACAACCTCGTATAGAAATGTATGGTAAGATTGCATAAGATAGTTTGTATATCTTTTTGTAAGCAATTCTAAATTATTCTCCTGCCTAACAACATGCCCCTCACTACAGTTCCGATTTCATCCTTGAGTCTCATTCCTTACTAAAAAACACTTTATAACCTTACCCAATGGATGGTGTCATCAACTGAGCCTCGCAATTCTTTCTCATCATTTACTCATTCCACACATATGGAATTCAATAGAAATTGGAACTTATTTCTTTAAGCTCAATTCCAAGGTTAAAATTAATATGTAACTTCTTAAATGTTTGTGTGGCCTACCAATTATATACGTGGTCGTCAACAAACGCTAGTATATTTTCCTTTTATAAGAAGCATGAAATCAATACAAGTGCGATATCATTAAGGAGCTAGATTAAAGGAACATCTTCACAATTAACTCAAAATAACTTAAAATATTGTTGTTTCCCTTCATAAATAGTGTGATGTTAAGTTTCGGACTTGATAGTCAAACAATATATCAGTTATAGTGATCTATGAAGTATATAATTGTCCCACAACTATATGATAATTGGTGGCAAATATGTCACTACTATTTAGTTTTAAAATGTATAAAATTAATTAGAATTTAAAAATAAAACTAAAAAATAATATTATGGTAGTTCTTAAAGTTCCATGGAAAAGCTCTTCTGCCTAAAAAAAAACTCATAAAATTTTCATTATAAATACCCATATGGAAACTTATAAATTTTTCACCATAAATACCCTAAATATTGAAGACGGTAGACATTTAACCTTAAATACCCCACTTATTGATGAATCCAGATTAGGAAGAGGGAAAATTGAGATATGTGCCCACCGCTTCGTTATCAATCAAAGATTTGAGAACTAGAGATTATCTAGAGAGGGACAAAGATGACCCAAACTTTTTCAAGTAGTTGGCATGATTTGTGCATATCATAGTGAATGAGTGATGTTTGTACAAATCCTTCAATTCCTTTTCCATCTGAATCTGAGTGTCCATTGAAAGTCTCATTTCATGGTTGCAATGGATGTGGGGATCAATAAATAAAATGGAAAGAATGGGTTCAAATGATTAAGTCTATCCATCACCGTGTATAAAAAACTGTAGGGATTTATGGAGCTATCAAGAGTTCAATTTATAGAGTCCAAATAGATCCAAATTTGATTTTTGGGTTGGTAGAAAGGTGGTATTGTGAGACTAACAATTTTTGTATTTTCGTGGTGTTAAGCTACTATTACTCTTGAATATATGATGATTTTGGGAGGCTTCTCTGTTTTGAGTCACCCAAACCAGAGCAGCCTCCCAAAATCATCATATCTTCAAGACTAACAATAGCTTCACCCCCACTGAAACACAAAAATGTTAGTCTTACAAGACCACCTTTCTACCAACCCAAAAATCAAATGATGATCTGACTGGACTCTATAAACTGAACTCTTGATAGCTCCATAAATACCTGCAGCTTTCCATACGGGGTGATGGATACACTCAATCGTTTGAATCCATCATTTCCATTTTATTTGTTGATCCCTCCATCCATTGCAACCATGAAAAGAGACTTTCAATGGCCACTCAATTTTAGATGGAAAAGAAATTTAAGGACCTTCTACATACTAATCATATATTACACTAGTTATTAAATTACAGTCTTAAATAAATTGATTTAAAGAATAATAAGACCCAAGAAATTCATAAAAATAACACTCATTCACTATGATCTACACAATCAAGCCAAGTACTTGAAAAAATTTGGGTTATCTTTGTTCCTCTCTAGGTAATCTCCAATTATCAAAATCACCGATTGATAACAAAGAAGTAGGTGCAGATCTCAATTCTCTTTCCCTTTGTGCATTCTTCAAAAGTTATGGTATTTAAGGTTAAATTTCTATAGGCTTCAATAGTGAGGGTATTTAGGTTGAAAAATTGTATGAGTTTCCATATGGGTATTAAGAGTGAAAATTGTATGAGTCTTTTTTTATGCGGTAGAGGTTTTCCATGGAACTTTAAGGAGTACCATAATATATATTTTTTGTATTTTTTGGAATTTTTAATTAATTTTATACATATAAAACAATAGGAGGGACATGTTTGCCACAATTTATAATATAGTGGAGAAAGTTTCTACGTTGCCACAAACGCTTTGGGATACAAAAAGCTTTTAAGCATGAACGGATGGCATCTAGGGGATGCACGTTCGCATGCGTACTGCCTCATTCGGGAGTATCTGGTTTCGCTTTCGCACGTGGTCGCACTACAACAAATGTGATATTTAGCTGCGAAATTATTAGGTATAACACAAAATTCATCACTAATTATTCATTGTTTGTGACAAAACTTTCATTTGGTGTTTAAATTCATGAAGCAATATACTTTTAGTGACGAAAGATTTAATTTCGTAGCAATTTTTTGTCCACTAAAGTTTCCCACCAAAAAATAATTTTGTGCCATTTATTAGGTATCATTAGCAACGAATTTTAAGTTATTAGTGACACAAAATATTGTCGCTAATAGTGCATTCAATTTGTGACAAACTATTGTTTGCCTTAAAATAGTTATATTTTTTTATACGAAAAAGGTTTCGTCATAAAAAATAACTTGTGACAACAACGACAAATTATAGTTCATAGTTAAAGGGTGTAAGCTTTAGCCACAAAATTTTCTACTTATTTGTGAGCTTAGTTTTTTTCACTAATAAATAAGCAATTAGTGATGATTATTTTATTGTCTCTAATCAACATGTGATTTAGTGACGATCATTGTTTTGTCACAAAATATGCAATATTAAATTAGGGATGATTTTTAGACAAATAATTAACCATTTTCTACGAAAAAATAAAATAAAAATATAACGTTATATTTTCTACACTTCTTTATGATTCCAACCCTACAAGAAAAAGGGTTAATACTGACCAAATTTAGCGATGAGTTGAGAAGCTTGTCCATAAATGTACCCTTTTCGATACTACTTTTTATTGTGGTTGTTAATTCTTTGTTTTTTAATAACTCAAGCAATGTAATATGTTCCTTAAATTGATTAAAAAAAACTTGTCCCTAATACTCTCTATGGGGTCACTTATAAGAGATGAAAGGTAAAAACAATTTAAAATAGGGATTTTTTTTTTACAAATAGCCATTATAGAAAACTTAATTAGGCTCAGTTATAGTTTGCATATTTACGGGTTGTAGCTATAGTTTAAGCTGCTACGGACAACCTCGTTTTTATAATTCACACCTCATTTGTATAATTCACGTGTATTTGTATAATTAAGTTATTTTTCGTCTTTATTTCTATAAACTGGCTAGTATCAATTGATTTGTATTTATTTTTGTATAAATTATTTTCGATTGATTAAATCGATTGATAATTGTAGTTTTGGTAGAATAAGTGTTTGTATAAATGCATGTCATGCTAGAATCTACTTTATTATGTTCCTATTTACTTATGGTTTTCGCTTTTGCTTTGAAATGGTCATTGGGTTCATTTGATGGCTAGCTATCTTTGCAGGAATACCAACATTTTTTCAGGTACGAGGGTTGTTCTTGATTTTGTTGAAACGCCTTCAGACCTATCCGTGTGAGCCAAATGCAAAACTTTTTATCTTTACTTTTCATCAAGAGAAATTGTCACGACCTAACATACCGGGCCCTGCGGGCACCTACATACTAACACCTAAGTAGGAGAACCCTCATATCCCAACAACTAAAATCATGTGGAACAATTAGGAAGAACGGGGATAAATGAAATAACAGGGTTTCATAAATGAGAACTTTTAAAACAACTTCGATTTAGGACTTGTAAAGTAATTTACACCCCCAAGGATCTAGTCTACACAGGTAGAGGGGACCTAGTACCAGTAGTGTGGATGAGCAAGTGGTGCAAGAGTTGAGAGCTCAGAACATTTAATTGTTGAAGACTAATGGCTCATTTAGTAAGGAAGTCAAGGCTCTCAACAAGAAAGTTATTCAGGCTCATGAGGCTGAAAATGAGGGAATGTCCTTGCTAATGCACACCCTTAATCCCCTTCCCCGTCCGTCCTAAATGAGTCTTATTTCCCTTGTTTCTTCATCTCTGTGTCGAAACTTTAGTGGTTATGTGTACAGTTTTGGTTGACTCATGTGGTCAGCTTTTGTGATCTAATGCAAATTGTTGGTATGCCCTGTTCAGTATGTTTCTTATTCTCTTTATGATTACATGTGCATGCTCTATGTGGCCCATGGCCATGAATTTTTAATTGCTTTGCATACAACTTGCATATGTTTATTGCTATTCCTTTTCAATGATGTCAAAAGGGGGGATTTTTGGTAAACTGTTGTGACATTAGAAGGGAACTGAACAAAGGGGGAATAGTGACATGGGGAACTTATGTACTTTTGAATGAATGCTCAACACTCAAGTGAGGTAGTTTTTAGTTTGTTTGTCCTTATCAAAAAGGAGGAAATTGATAAGTATTAATGCTCCCAGATGTTTTGATGATCTCCTCACAAGTGCAGGGACCCGGTCCTTTGCAGAGTACATTCGTCCAGGATTATCTAATATACAGCTGGCAAGCTGTCACATTAGTGGTTGGTGAGGTGCCAGTGTCCTGAACCAATCAGAACGGACGAAGTTTTTTGTACATCGGAAAATAGCTCTTCATGATTGATATATTCAATCAACAAACAACAAATTCACCATTCATTCAAAGAGAGATATTCCAGCTTCAAAACAGCAAGGGACCTAATAGAGTGCATCATTGCTTTCTGTATTAGCTGCTACTTTGATTGCTTGTATTTGTGCGTATATTGTAGGAATTATTTCATTATGATAGAAATGTTTCAAACGTTGGGTGAATCATTGTAAGAACTTAGTTGTCGGAAACTTAGTGTCTTACGTCAAAGTCTATATTAATCAGTCAGGATTAGTATAGTGGGCAATGCAAGCATTGATTAGGCTCGGTTAAGTAATAGGTGGTATTACTTAGTGTGTAGATTAACAGGTTAATCTCATTTTGTAAACTGTGTTTTACTGTTTCTTGTGAAGTTAAGTAAAAACAGTTTGAAAATTCATGTGAGACAGGTCGTGGTTTTACTCCCTTGAGCAAGGAGGTTTTCATGTAAAGTTGTGTGTTCAATCTCTACTTTCAACATTTATTTACATTCTGTTATTATAATCATGCTAAGGACCAGGTCCCATTGCAACTAGTGGATGCATACACTCCAACAAACAGTTAAAAAGAAGATAAGAAGAGATTGAATGGAACAGTGAAATTTGAAATCAACGGACTTAGCTTCTCATTAGCAAATAGGTCCTTACTTATACAATGTTGTTAGCTAACTATCATTAATTAGCCTTGTAACTAACTCTCTTAACCAACTAACTAATTCAACTAATTACACATGACATTGATTTTAACAATAATAGTGACAAATACTGGAGATAATGATGATCCAGAATGGGGAGTCGCAGGGGAAACATCAACAAAGAATGCATTCAAGGACAGCTATGTTCCCCCATGGAACAAACAAATTACTATGAGGGCAATGGTCACCGGATTGATCCTCAGTGTGATCTTCAACTTCATTGTTTGCGAACTCAATCTCACTACTGGTGTTATCCCTTCTCTCAATGTCGCTAATGGACTATTAGGATTCACCGAGATTAAGTCATGGACTGCTCTTATTCAACAAAAGAATATTGTTAAAGAAACCTTTTACCATGTAGGAGAATACCATTATACAGACGTGTGTCGTTGCTTCTGTTGGCATTACTTTTAGCAGTGGGACTGCAAGTTATATGTTGGGAATGAGTCCATACATAGCATCTCAGGCAGATCTAGGAAATTTATCAAATAATACTATGACACTTGCTCTTAGTTTGATGCTTCCTTATCTTCTTGTTGTTAGCTTTCCCAGTCTAATCTCAATTCTTGCATTAAGAAAGATGATGATAATGAAGTACAAGTTGACGTATCTATGTGGAACGACAACTGCATACATGATCAACTGTTTCCACACTCCTAAAAGAGCAAAGCTCGTAAAGAAATAAGTTGGTTCCTTGTTCAAATAGTTTGGGTTTAGCTTTACATTTAGGGTTGTTCAATGGATATTTGCATGTGATGAAGGCTGTGGATTTGCTAACCTGCATACATTTTGTTCCCAAGCCTATGCCAAAAGGTTTTATTTTGATTTCTCGTCGTCGACCTATGTTAGAGTTGGTATGCTTTGCCCCTACATGGTCAACATGTCCTTGCTAATGGGTGCTATAGTTTCGTGGGCTTTCATGTAGCCAATGATTGAAGTAAAGAAAGGCGACTAGTACTCTGCTCACTTATCTGCAACAAGTCTTCATGGTATCCAAGGATACAAGGTATTTATCCCAATTGCCATGATGCTTGGTCTTCTGCAATTCTTATAGAGCCGGCCTCACTCATTGGTCCCTCGCCTAAAATTACGGAAAAACTGCAGTTTTTACATTTAATTATTGTGTTGGTTTGGAGAATGGTGGAGTGATTGCTGAACTTGCTTCATGTGGTTTGATGATGAGCATACTAGATAGAACTTCTGGCTTAATGGGAGTCAAGGCTGGTTACTTAACTCTTACATCCCCGCGTTCCATATTCTTTAGCCAACTCATTGGAACTGCCATGGGAAGTGTCATAACCCCTCTAGTCTTCTGGATTTTCAACTCTGCCTATCGATTAGGTAATCCAGAAGGTTCATACCCTGCACTATATGCTCTCATGTATCATGGAATCGCCCTACTTCGCGTTGAAGGTTTTGGAACTCTACCCAAACATTGCCTCAACCTCTCTATTTGCTTCATTCTAGCTGCTATTCAAATCAACCTAGTGACTCAACTGCTGAAGAAATTTGAGACCAAGTATAGAATTTATTGATTCGTTCCGAGTCCAATGTGCATGGCCATACCATTTTACCTTGGAGGATACTTTGCCATTGACATGTGTACTCTAGGCTCATTGATCCTATTCGGTTGGAAAATGTATAATGAGCAGAATGCTAAATATTTTGGACCTGCAGTGGCTTCTAATGGCGAATTTAGAGGCAAAATATAGGGCACCGAAACCCACGATCTTTTGGTAAAACTACATATTTTATGTATATATTCTCTAAAATTTGTATAATATTATATTTTGGCACCCGTTCTATAAGAAGTCTAACTGGTCCACATGGTTAAATGTTGAGGTTTTGACCTTCAGGTATAAGGATCAATTTCCATTTAATACATTTTTTTGGTGCACCCATATTTGGACCAATCCCCACTTAATATATTATCCTTGGTGTACCCATGTTCGAAAAATCCTAAATTCGCCTCTGAGTCAGTGGCTTCTAGTCTAATATGTGGTGACTCATTGTGGGGAATTCCAGCATCTGTTCTTTCTCTAGCTGGTATTAAAGCTCCATTTTGCTTGAAATTTTAGTCACATAATAATTGTCCAAATCACTTTTTGAGTCTTTTGATTGTCTTTAACAATCCACTTTAGGTTATTTTAGCTTAACAAGTTATTTTAAGACATGTGTATTTTATTATTAGCACGGTTAAGACAAGTTGTATTTCTATATATTCTTGTTGTTTCAAATTTATAGACGTACCTCGTGTGTTTTAATAGCAATTTTGTTTCATTTCTGGTGAACTGTTAATCTTCAACATATACTTCGGTGTACTTCAATTTGTTCACCGGATGTCTATGAAATATTTCACAATGTGAATGACAAAAGGCACAAATGGAGAAAAATACAAATGTATATGTTTAGTCCAAAACTACTAATTATTAAAATCAAATATATGGACAAACAATTTGCAAATAAAAAACTACGATATAGTGAAATATCAATTGTTTAGTATGGTCTACTAATCACTAGGAAAAATATGTCTTAGAACCTTGTTGACGACATGGAAACACACATTAAGTGAGGCAATTCCTTTCTTACTACCTAATTTTTTCCTCAAGTAATCACCTCTTGTGATTGTCTTTTCCATATCCTTGTTTCCTCTTTTAAAACTCTCACATTCTATTGAAGACTTGTCAAGCCATTGGGGAAAATAGGATCTATGTTAACGTTGGTTTCAAGTCTTTTGATATAACCAAATGGAATGTTGAAGGCTCTTTTTGGTACGAATGGATAGAGAGAAGTCAAAAAATGATGAGAAGAACTACTGTGAGAAGTAAGAGGATGGAGTGGATCTGTACTAGGAAACATAATAAATATGGGAAAAGTTGGACTCCTTATATGGACGTGAGAATCACCCCCCTCATGAGCTGTCTTTTGGGGTTGAGTTAGGCCGAAGATCCTTTACAACTATATATACTTTGTAAATCCTAAAATGGGATTGTGATCTTTCTTGTAATTTGCAGGTTTGTGAAAAAAATCAACTGGTAGAGCTACCTTCACGAATGCTCTAGGCTTGGAGAATGTATGTCTTGTCAAATGTTTTCCTTTAAAATCGATATCATGTTACAACTCACTATGACCTCTTCAAACATTGTAAGACTGATTCTAGGGTTTTTTTTTATGCCTTGGAGTGTCAATGAGAAGTGAGAAATTCGACATTCTTAAGTAGTGCTTCCAGAGGCCTTTTCAAACATTGTAAGAAGATATATTATGTTTTGTAAATACAAAACAGAGGAGGTTCATAGGCTCTACCTCTATTTGGTTTATGCTTTGTATTTATAGTCTGGTACATGATGAACATAAAAATGACTCAATCATACATAACCAAATATTAAATAAGTGTTTTTGGATCGATCAAACTCTCGTTGGAAGTAATTATTTTAACCATGTCACCACGTTCAACCAATGAATCACAACATAACCGAAATCTTCCTTTGGATGTCCTTAATGAATCACGTATTGCATCGCAGCAGTGAAATAGTACATCACCATATGCAAACCTATAAATAGGTGTAACGACCCGAACCGTCTTTAATTAGGAGATACAAAAACTCATAAAAGATTCTAGGCCATTGTCCCGCCAGAGCAGGGCGGCGGTGCTAGGGCGGAGTAAGCTGGAGTCAGAGCGGGATAGGTGAGACAGAATGTAAATAACGCGAAATCCTATTTTTTCCTTCTTCCTAAAATACCTAATTTAGTCGTAAAACACCTTAGAAAACTCCAAAAAGCTTCTGCAAGCTTGGGAAGAAGAGACAGAGATTTCTAGAGTGAGGATGGTGATATCTTGTGGATTCTTGGCCAAAATAACTGTCACGAAGCCTGGAAAATAAGAATCAAAGTCAATAACTCCGTGCAGCTGCTTGGCGCCTAGGTAGTCTAGGTTTTATGAATTGAGTAGTTTAAATCTGTGCTCACTGCCTAATATATGTAAACCGATGGTAGGATTTATGCGTAGGCTTTCGTGCACCGAATGATTTATGCTTAAAACCCTAGAAAGAAGCCGTAGACAAAGAATTAGGGCTGAGTATGGTCGAATTAAGGTTTGCATGATGTACGTTGATGAATAATCCATTGTGATGGTGGTGATTCTATGATTTAGTGATGTATGTTGTTCTTGCTTCATTGTGATACGTGTAGGTATACGAATGTTGCATTGTTGATCACACTTGTTGTATTTGAGATGGATGAACTATGATTTCCATGAATTCATGACTTAAATGTATGATCTAGAGGATATACTTGTGATTGTAATTGTGGTTTGTGGAATGGATCAGTTTCCACGTTCCGGCATAACTAACTTGGATCGGTTGCCACATTCCGACATAACTATAGATCGGTTGCCATGTTCTAGCATAATTATTGGATCGGGTACCATGTTCCGGTATGCTAACTGTTTGGGTTTGGGTTCAATGAGAGGACCAATTAATGATGTGGCATAATTGTGTATCTTCAAAAATGTGAAGTTGTTCGTAAATGTTGTTGATATTGTATATGTTCGATATGCGCATGTGGGTATATTGTTGTATTGACTTATATATGTTTCACTTAGTGGGTATATGTTATGACAGCTTATATTTGATTGTTCTTTGTGTTGAGCGAACTTGTTGGGTATAGTGGAAGGGCAAAGTGTTCAAAGGGCGAGTAATCGATAGCAAGGGTTGTTCGTGTGTTGAAATGGAAAGAAATAGAGGTAGCGTATGTGATGAAATATGCTTAGGTGGATTTCACCTTGGGGAAAGAGATTGGGTTTAGGGGCAAGAAAGCTTGATGTAATGTACTATGTGACCAGGGTTGGTTAGTGTGATGAGGAAGTAAGGGTACAACGTGAGTGGTTAGTTGGAATGCTTGTGGGTGTAATTGGGGATTCATTAATGTGTTAGAACGGTTAGGCTATGATCAAGAACCTGGTAAGTAGGTTGATTGAGAAGGTGGTTAGTAGTCAGAGTACTAGTGTAATTTAGAGGTATTTTAAGAGAGGGTAAAGGTGGAGAAGCGAGTGGTTTATTTCATGATCTTACTAGTTGGTTTCTTATGTTATGTAGTGGGTGTCGGGTTGACTGATGATGCCTACCAGTACGTGTGTTTGTACTGATACTACTCTTGCTATGTATTTTGACATAGTCTGGATGCAGGTTGGTGATATTTCATTTGGTGAAGGCGAAGAGATTCTCCAACAGCTTATATTCTTCCTTTCGCATGGTGGGAGTTGTGTCTTATTTATCTTATCCAGTTGTACTATTAGTAGCTCTTGTACCTGTTTAGACTAGATTTTTGGGGGTGTTAGTTACGTTATGAGTCTTAACTCTAAATGGTTTAAAAGTTTTATTTATGAAAACCCTATGTTTTCGTTATCGTGATTTTCGTTAATTTTTCCGTCGGTTTTAACTGTTGGTATATGAGGGTTCTCCTACTTAGGTGTTAGAGTGGGTTCCCGCACGGCCCATTGGGTTGGGTCGTGATAATAGGTTTGGGTACTGATGTGAGGTCAAAAATATATTTTTTAATCATTATTTGTCTCACATTCCTTTTTGAACATGAATTTTGTGGATTGTGCTAAATAGCGTATTTTATGTGGAGGAATAAATTGATGTAAAGATAAAGCAGTTAGGAGCTACGACGAATTAAAGATGGAAAATTATATAAGGTTACCAAGCAAACAAGTTAATTGATTAAATTGAATATAATATTATATAAAACTTATATGCGGCAAAGTGAACACTCTAAAACAGGATGAAACATAAATGCTTGCCAATTAAGTCTGTCTATCCACGTTCAACTATGTAGTTAGACAGGTAATTGGAGTAGGAGATTAGAGGTCGGGACACCGTGATCATAAAATCTACCTTGTAAATTAGTAATTTGATAACCGCAGTTAATTCATGCATGAGATGTGATACATGAAACCTTAAACATGTTGCAACCCTGGAATTGTCCCAATCACTATAAGTGATTTTATTATTTCATTCCTGCATTCTTTTCTTTACAAATAAAAATCAAAGACTTTTGGCACTCTTAAATAAAGAATTAGACTAGTATAATTTAGTAAATAGTTAATTGACAAGGCCTTTGGGTTCGATAATCCGGTTCTTTTTAAAGTCACTATATTACTTGTGCGACCACATACACTTGCGTGTGCAATCGGGAGCATGTAATGACCCTCCTGGTCATTTTTGTGTCTTGCCTTCTGTGTGTCGTTTAGAGCGTTCCTATAGCGACCCTAAGTCATTTATGACTTGCTGGGACTGACAGTTCGGTCACCTGGTCGTTCGTTTGGTCTTGGTGCGAGTTTTTGTGTTTTGGGGCTTATGAACCTTGAACGATCATTTTCGATCAAAAGTTCAAGAAGATGACATCAGAATCCAATTCTGACGATTCCATCAGCTCCGGAAGGGTCATTTTAGGCTAGTAGCATGGTCGACATGACTCCCGAGGTTTTCAGTGTGAGTCGGTGCGATTAGGCGTTTTAGCCTTTGAAGTTTGACTTTGGTCAACATTCTGAGTAAACGCATTCGGATGAGAATTCCGTCAGTGCGGTTAGCTCCGGAATGTCAAGTTTGGTCTAGATTGACCCTTCTTTTGTGTCTGGAGGTTTTCGATATCTATCCGAGCCCTTTTGTGAATTTTGACTTAAAATGGCCTTTGGAAGTGGGACCCACTTTTTATCGAAATGACCTCTGATGGAAATTTCGACTGCGCCGTTCAGTCTGGAATATCAAATTTGGTATGGTTGCATATCTCGTTTGCGTGCACGGGGTTCCGAACGAGATCGGAACACCCCATCGGAATTTTAAGTTTTGGAAATGTTGCAGATTTCAAAACATCAAACTCTCATAAATCTCTCATCTCTCAACCGATTTGGGCGATTCAAAAGGAAAAGTTGTGAGATTTTTCGAGGACAACGCATTTCTGAGCTCGGAGAGTGTTTTGGGGTTCCCGTTTGAGGTAATTTCGCGATAAAACCTGATTGCAGTACCTTTTTCGAGCCTTTGTTTTTGGTATTATTGTTTTGGTTCATATCTCACTCATTTTAGCTCGGTTTTGGGTGATTCAAAGTCCCACATGTTGATAATTGTCGTAGATTCGTCGTAGAGTTTTCAAGGAGTGCTGGGCACCTTTCGATTCTCGTTTATTTCGAGTTTAGACTGCTGCTGTAGGGTTTCTTTTAGTT
>NW_006239269.1:144436-154082 GCF_000226075.1 Solanum tuberosum | reverse complement strand
TTTTGGGTTTGTCTTGTCTCCTTCTTTTGTTTTAGCTAGTCTTGTTGCCTTTGAGACACGCTCTGTTGTGGTCCACTTTTGGGACTTGTACTCTTTATTAGATAGCTCTGTACTAGTGACTTCCAGGTTCTGGGAGGGATTTCTGCATATATTTATTTTGGATTGCTTCCGCCTTGTTATGCTTGTTTAGATTATTGTTTTCGCTAGTTTCTGCCCTTTCGCTCATTGCTTGATGTTCTGGGTTACGGGTTGGCTTACCTACTGGTAGGGTATAGTAGGTGCCATCATGACTCTAGAAATCGGGTCATGACAGAGCAGCAGGTACACTAACATGGCAACTTTTATGTTAAATAATTGAGTCCAAGATAGTCCTCGAAGGTAGCAAGGGAAAGATAAGACTACATTTGCTTTGACAATGGTATCTTTGTAGATACCTCATTTGAAATATTGAATGATACCACACAAGGAATGCAAGGAATCTAATGAAATACTCGATGTAAAATTCCAAAGAATCCACAAAACCCAAACTATTCGTCAAAGTGCGAAAGATCTAAGGTGTAAAGATATAGACATTTCTCCGATAGCCATTTTTTAATGCGTGAATTTCACATTGTGTTTGTGATTTGTTGTTGTGAATTGTAAGTATCTTATAGTCGTGACTCGTGAGTAGTTAGGTCATATCCGAATCCAAAAGTAGACTTCCTTATTCCAAATATTGGAAAGGGAATTTGTATTGATTCTCTTGTTGAGGGGTTCCACAACAAGAGAAGCTCATGACTATAACTAGTAGAAAGTCGGATGAGAACCAATCCATCACAAGAAAGTCAAATGATAAGCTTATAATAATTTATATTAGTAATCTATTACTATGAAACATAAAGGTTATTTCATAAGTACATGATTCACTGTCTCTATTCATATAAATTTGATTACAAAAGGATATAGAGGGGGTGGGGGAGGTGGGGGGGCAGAAACGACAATGTTATCGCCTATGCTTCTAGACAGATAAGGAAGCATGAACAGAATTACCTTACCCATGATTTAGAATTGATAGTTGTAGTATTTGCATTGTAGATATGGCGTCACTACTTGTATGAGGTACATGTTGATATCTTCGCGGATCATAAGAGTCTCCAATACTTGTTTCAGCAGAAAGAGTTAAATTTAAGGCATAAAAGGTGGTTAGAGTTTCTAAAAGATTATGATGTGAGCATTTTGTACCATCAAGGCAAAGCAAATATTATGACACATGCTTTAAGATGGAAATCTAAGGGAAGTTTGACTTACGTGGATACTGACAAAGTTGAAAGGTAAAAGGTTTACAACAATTGGCTAATTTACAAATTTGGTTGTTTGATACCGAAGATGGAGGTGTTGTTCTTCAGAACACAACATAAGCATCCTTGATAGTAGAAGTGAAGCAGTAACAATATGACTATGCAGAGTTGGTATTTCTTAGAGACAACATATTACAACCAAAGCAAAGCCTATTTGATTGTGGACTAGATAGAGTTCATATATAATATATATAACCCTTAACTTTACTAAACATTTAAATTTGATCATATTTTATAAGAATTTTGTTAACGTTTCTATTTATAAAACAACAATATATGGAACATTAAATGACATCATGAACATGACTATTAATAAAATTTAGGAGTTATGGTCATCAAAAGTCAGGAAGTAAAAAAAAATAAAGACAATTAAGATTTTATATTAAAGAAAATGAATAAATGAAGCAGTAATAATTGACACATTCATTTTGTAAAATAATAAGGAATAAATAAACTACAAAAATTATCAAAACAATGAGGAAAAAAGATAAATAGAATTCTTGGCCAAAGAAAGGTGCCACATCATTTTTTTATCTAGATAATTTCTATGTTGGTAAAGAAAGTAGATTGGGAGAGATAAACAACTTCACTAAATCATTTTTATCCTAATAGAATACTTTTACATTTCGAGTTCAGACCAAAAAGATCGTAGTAGTGATCTCTGAAAATCTCAAAAACTTGAGAACTTTCTAACAATAATAATAAAAATTAAAAATATGAATACTACAAAGTCAGATATAAAAAAATAACGTTTCTGTGAATGTAATGATCCGGTTGATAATTTTTTATATTTTCGTGAAATTTACCATTTTTCCGCTCCCGATATTGACCCCTGATTTATTCCTGATTAAGTTTTGAAAGTTGTCTTCAAACCTTGAGTAAAAAGTTGAGATTTTGGCAAGTTTTTTGAGTTTGAAGGGCGTAGTTGTTTAAAAGTGGATTTTGGCGTCATTCAAAGTTCAGATGCTCGGATCCAAATTTTGAGGGTTACGTTGGATTCAACGGATAATTTTAGGCCTAGGTGAGATCTTGGTTAAATTTTCGGAAATCCCGAGCTTGTTTTGGCCTTTTTAGGTGTTATGTTTCATTCTTGTGATTTTCACAAATGTCGGGTCAAGGAGACCTCGTATTCATTTTTAGATGATTTCATTGAGTCTGGAACATCGAGTGTAGTTGATTTACATATATGATTTGTGTGTATGAGGTTCCGATCGAATCCCGAGAATCCTTTCAATGATTTTGGTGGTGACTGATTTTTTGGTGTCTGGTGTACTTCACTTACGCGAAGGGCGATTCTCGATCGTGAGGATAGAGAAAGCGAAGGGCCTCGGTTAGGCGAGGTTCGCTTAAGAAATCCATGGGTCGCGATCACGATGTTTGCGAAAGCGAACCCTGGTTTGTGAAATCGAAGATCTCGATTTTTGTGGGTTTCACTTTTGTGAACCAAGGGTCGCTTTTGCAACATCAGAAGGGAGGTTTTGGCCTGCCATTTTCGGAGTTTAAACCTCATTTTACATTTTTTAGCTTGGAAAATCCTTGGAGGCGATTTGTAAAGATAATTTTTGTGCTAAATCTTTTGGGTAAGCTCTTGTGACCATAAAACTTCATTTTTATTTGATTATTTATGGATTTTAACATCAAAATTTGGGATTTTGATTGGTTCATGACAAGGTTTTTCAAGAACTTGAGTTCTAATCTAAAATGATGATTATGCTAAAATTTAAATCTTTTTTTTCGAAATAGCTTTTACCAATGAGTTCCTAAAGCCTTCAATATCATTTTCAAGTATTGAGTTTTGGATTCAAACCCTTTTAAAAATCGGGTTTTGAGTTGACGAGAAATGATTACAGTCAATGATTTGATATAAAGCCGATGGGAAATGGTTCCGACTAGTGAATTCATATAAAGCCGATGGAAAATGATTCCAGCTAGTGATTTGATATAAAGCCGATGGGAAATGGTTCCGGCTAGTGAAATATATAAAGCTAATAGAAACTGATTTTGTCTATTGATTTGATATATAACCGATAGGACATAGTTCCGACTAGTGATATGATATAAAGCCGATCGGAAATGACTCCGACTAGTGATAAGACATAAAACCGATGAGAATTGGTTCCAGAGAGAGTTGATCATTGTGCCTGATGCTTATGAATTATGATTGACCTACTTGTTAATTGTGATTGATGTAGATGATACTTGTGGTTGAACTACTTGATATGTGTTGGTTGTTGACGTGTGTCTTTTGAACTGTGAATATTGAGCCTTGTGAGTTCTGTTTTTTCGAACGGTTAGGTTGGTTTGATTTCTATGCAGCTTGTAGTTTGAAGAGGTTCGGTTGGGATGAAAGGACTATTCTATTTCTAGAAAATATTTTCCTTCATACCAAACACGCCCTTAGTCTTCTATATTTTTTTTGTCTGATGTATTTTTAAATCTAAGTTGTCTAATTTCTTTGAATTATTTATTGTTCTTTATTATCTTTCTATTTTTTTAGAATCTTTGATTAGTTTAGTTTAATTTCTAATCTTGAAATATTTTCTATTAATATATCTAGTCTTTCTAGATTATGTTTATTTTGTTTTAACTCAATATTTCTGGGTATAGTTTATTTAATCTAGTCTTTACTTTTTGGTATTTATTTATAGATTAAGCAAAACATATATTTCTAATATTTTTGATATCTTCTTGTATAATCCTTAAGGTATCAATACTTTCTTGTCTTTAGTGATTTATTCTCTCTAAATCTTCATGTATTGACTCTTATCCCGATCAATTCTAATTACTAATATTGCTTTTTTTTGTAAAGATGTCTAGCAACGTTTTATTTGTTACTATTAATGATAAATTTGCAATTATTTCTAGTAATATTGTTAGATTCTTTTCTTTTTTCTTTTACACTTGCACAATGCTTTTTTTTCTCTCTATTTAAATATCAATAATTAATAGTTATTTGTTTTATAACTGGGTGTGTTCTCATCAAATTTATATATTTTTGTGCTATAAGTTATCCAGAGGAGTAGTATTTTACTTTTTTATAATATATTTGATGTGGTATATGTTTTTTCTTATTTCATATGTTGTATTATGTATTTTCCAAAGCAAATAATTTTTGAGTCGTTCAATTTTAACTCTGTTTCATAGTTAGCCTGAGAGTTTTATAAACTTTTTTTGTAATTTCTTTCTAAGTTTCTTATTATTATTGTTGTTATTATTATTATTATTATTATTATTATTATTATTATTATTATTATTATTATTATTATTATTATTATTATTATTATTATTATTATTAACTTCTGTAGTTATCGAGTGAGAAATTATATAATGAAAACATACATGTCGTGAAAATCTGTTGTGTCTCACAAAATAAAATTTTATTTGTCCTACAATTTTTCAGCTCTGATACCAACTAAAATAGGTTTTAAATTGATTGTATATTTCAAAGAAAATGTTTCAAATAGAGGTACGATAGCTTGATTTTGTAAAATTATGTTGTATGAAGATAATAAGCTAGTTAATGTCAAAAACTAAATGTTTAAAAAATAAAATTATCTTTTTGTACATATCTTTCTCCATGTACTTGTAAGTTTCATTGTACGTTTCTTTAGTGCACTACGAAAAAATTTAATATGGTTGAGGCCCAACCAACAATAGTTGTGTGAAACTCCATTCAATTTTTAACACTTGGATTTGTGAGGTCCATTTTAACACCACACACTCTCTCACCTTCATTTTTTCAAATTTCTCTCTTTTCCTCATAATAAGTATTTTACCTCTCTCTTTTTTTTAATAGTCTTAAATTTTTATTTTCCAAAAGTCAAATAGAAATATGTAAATTAGTATCAATTCAAGTTTTAGCCTTTTTTTACCCGTGATTGCTAATATGATTAAAAAATTGAACTACATTATAATTATAGTCTTCTTTTCTTGATTTATATAATTTTTTGGTTGATTTGTTTTTAGACTTTTAACTTAAATTTTAATAATAAGTGCAACACCAAGTTCGACTTTCGATATTCAGTGAATACTTCTTAATACAAATATAAAGTGTGTGAATTTCTCATTCAAAATTTATCTTTTAAAGGTATCCTAGGGATTTGATTCAATTTTTTGAGATGTAAAATAAAAAATTTAAAAGATTTCTTTTTCTAAGGCTACGTGGAATAATTATATTTTGTTGAATTGGTTGAGAGGTGGAAATTTTTTAAATTGATTTAGTTGAGGGACATAAATGATTAATGGGAAAGAAAGAGCTAATCAAGTCACTAATTAATAAAGAGCAGAAAGAATTTTAAAAAAAAAGTGAAAAAGAGAGGAATATTGAACAGAGGAGCTAATATATTTTGGAGGGAAAAGGGGGGAATTTGGGGAAAAATAAGGTGAGAGAGTGTGTGGTGTTAAAATGGGGCCCATAAATTCAAGTGTCAAAAATTGAATGGAGCCTCACACAACTATTATTGATTGAGCCTCAACCATATTAAAAATTTTCGTACACTACTATATACTTGTGATATCTTTGGAGTATCTAATTTTGTATTCAAAAGAAGAAAAAAATCAGTAAAGTGTTGTTTACAAAAGAGAAACAAGAAAGTTCAATTGGATATATAATGATTGAAAAGAAAAGAAAACTAAATAGAGTATTGTTTTTAGTTTGGATTCAAGACTTAAACAATTTAACAAACTCAAATTAATTAAAATACATCAAGACTTGCATCACTTAATCATCACAAAACAAAATATTAAATTCTAGCTTATAGTTAAAACACATGCATATTCTTGAATAACATATGACAAATTAACATGTCGCTTCTTAACAAGAAAAATAATGTTAAGAAAGCTAACATATATACAGTAACATCTTAATATTAATTTGACAAATACCCCTTATTAATTATTATTATTATAAATAAACCATTGCCACCATTGTTCATAGTACATTTATTTTTCTTCTTTGGGAAAAAATGTCACATATAAGATCGTATCAACAAGAATTATTAAAGAAATCTCGTGGTCTCATTTTTCAAGTACGTACTTGGTATAACTTCTAAAAAAGATATGATTCTGTTAAAAAATCAATACAAAAGCTTTGCATTTTTATTGGTGGTTGCATAACGAGTTTTGTTTCTTTATTGCCTGAGTAATCTCTATATAAAGGTTGCATTTCATGCAACTAAAAAACAAAATAATCTCCTTCAAACTCTCTATTTCTTCTTGATTAATTATTTTCCTTCTTGTTTAAATAAACAATGTGGAGGAAGAAGTAACAAAGGAAAGTCTCCAATGTTTACGAACAATCTGGTACACTTAATCATTGATATCTTTATCAATTATTATTTAATTAACATCTATTAAAACTTGTTTACTTTTTGTTTTTTTTCTTCTCTACTTTAATTCGCAAAAAGAAGCTTTTTGGTACAACTACTTGCAGGAGTGTAAAAGACAATCATAGATTGTTGATGAATATGAAAATAATCTAAAAATGCATATTGAAGATAAAATAAACAAGAAATGCAAGGAAATAGAAGCACAAGTTAAGCGTCCCATGGGAACAACAAGATTGTTATTGGCACTATGGATGATCTTGTTAGGCTGGTTCAATCCTTGAAAAGAAATTACGGACGGAAAGGGATCGTGGTAGGTAGAGCTCGAAATCCATCATAGGAGTCTACAATGCGCCACAAATCATCCAACTGACAACAAAGTATGAAGGTCAAATCAAGTTCAAGTAATTAAAAAAAATTGAACTATTGGTTATGTGTTTTAAAGCCTAGTTGGAGGCTAGATCAACATTTGTTAGATATATTTCAAAACAATGCTTGTAATAAGTTGACCATCTTTGGTACCTCTAACTTTTTTTAGCAACATTTTAGTACTATTTATATTTTTGATTTCGATTCCAATGAAATGACTATGAATACTAGCTACTGCTTACTAGCTGTAATGATGTTTAGTTTTTTGAATAGAATTTCCACTTTAACAAACAAAGCAAAATACAGTAAAGCTCTTAGAAAAATGCATACTGCATCCGTTTCTAAATAAAAACTCTACAAAGAAATGTCTTTTTATGATCACTTATCAACAAAGGGACATCAATTTGATCGTTATTAATATTAACAATACAATAATATTTGATCGCTAAATGCATATTATTTAATCATTATAAATTAATTAATCAATTAATATTAAGCTATATTTTTCCATCTTTTCCTTTTGGTGAAACTGCATAAATAAGCCACAAAACTCATAATAATTATAATTTCATACCTCAATTCAAACTAATTCAGCAAATATCATTTACCAAAAATAAATTACTATTCATGCCTCCCTTTAGTTTTGGCCCAATCAATCCCTTTAAGTTCAAACTCAATTTTGCCCAAGTCCTTATAAATTTTGGCCCAATTCGCCCCCATCTCTTTTAAATTTAGGCTCAATTCACCTCAATCAAATTCTTTTGTCCTATTATTAATTATTTCTGTTCATTTTTCTCATTTATTGTTTTTGTCCTATCATTAGTTACTTTTGTTCTTTCTCATTTATTATTTTTATTTTCTCTTTTAGTCTTTTCTCATTTATTATTTTTATTCTTTGTTTTTACTTTATCCTTTATTAGAGATATCATTTCTGTTATTTTTATTATTTCTTTCTTTCTTTTGTTAGTTTATCTTATTTTAATTATTTTTTTCTCTTTCTATATTTTCATCTTTTTAAGAAAATAAAATAAATATTTTTTTCGTTTCATATTTATTATTTATTATTTTATCCTTCTTTCATATCATCCTTTATTAGAGATACCATTTGGTAATAATTTTATTATTTATTTCTTTTTTTCCTTTTTTTTATTAGTTTATCTTCTTCTTTTTTTCCTCTTGCCATATTTTTTACCTTTTTGATAAAATAAAAAAAATTACTTTTTGTTCATTACTTTTGTTCTTTTCTCATTTATTCCTTTTTATATTCTCTTTTATTCTTTTCTTATGTATTATTTTTTTTCTTTTTTCATTTTATCATTTATTAGAAATATCATTTGATAATATTTTTGTGTTTATTTCTTCTTCTTTGTTTTCTCTTTTGTCATTTCCCTTTTTTTGTTAGTTTATCATCTCTTGAATTTTTTTTTCTCTTTTCATATTTTTTCCTTTTAAGAAAAAAAATAAATATAAAAAATTAAAATATTAACTAACTACTTTCAGATTAATAAAAAAATTAGTACACTACAATAATAAATAGATAAGAAAAATATATAATTATGTGGATTTGGGTTTGCATAAACTATATTTGACATTTAGTGTAGTTTTTCTAAATAAATACTGAATTATGTGACGTTCGCCGCTATACCTTTCTTCCAGCAATATTTGGTATTTGATTCTTTTGCTTCCGTCCTTGATGATACTATATTAGTATATGATAGGTTGTGATGGTATCATTGAGAAATGAGTTTATTGTAAATGAACAATGTAGAAAACCTTGATGATACCATATCAGTATATGAATATATGAAAATAGAGAAACCTTGATGATACCATATCAATATATGAATATATGAAAATAGTCCTTAATGATGTCATGTCATTATATGATATTTTATGATGATATCATTGAGAAATAAGTTGGTTATACATAGTTGTAGGAAACCTTATTGATACCATAACATTATATGAATATTTGAAAATAATTGTTAATGCTACCATATCAGTATATAATATGTTGTGATGGTATCATTCAGAAATGAGTTTGTAATGACCCGAAAGATCATTTTTGGAAAATCTTTGTAAAATTACTGTTTCACCCCTCCTAATAGTTGTCCCAAGCCATTTTTTATCAGCTGGTGAACTTGGTTTAAGAATTTTGAATTATTCGATAATTAATGAGTATTTATTAAATAATTTAATTATTTAGTTGGTGATTAATGAGTTAAGTCTATAATTTATTTAATACCGTATATCAGTTGTTCAATACATAAAAAGAAGTTAGTAGGGTTAAACAATTATATACATAACTAATTAAGAAGCGAGAGAAGTATAACGAGAAAAATATGTGCGGTACTGACAAGAGGAAAACGACCTCCTGGTAAGCAAATCTTCAAGATTTGTGCCTGCATACATTTATTTTATTGCCGCATATATACAATGTAACTCATTTTGTATTAAATGAGATTGGATAAAGTTTTAAAGTTGACATGTTAATATTGTTTGGCATGATTTTGATCGAATTAGTGGGAAACATAGTGTATTATTCTATAAAGTAATGACGGAAATATTTGGGTATATATAGGGAAAATTAGCAAACTAGTCATAATTTCTAACATA
>NW_006239269.1:123848-144336 GCF_000226075.1 Solanum tuberosum | reverse complement strand
AAAGAAGACTACAAGAGGTATTCCATTTAATGATTGAATTTTCAACGATTTTTCCGTATTTTTTATCTTTATATCACTCAAGGGCAAGTCGATAACGTAGGATCGACAGTAAGAATGGTGGAAGAAGCGGTAAGAATGGTGGAAGAAAGCAGATCTAAGCATCTACATGACCCTATTCGCATGCAAAATCTTCCTCAATTACATTATATAATTATTATCAATAGCAAGGACACAAACAATGAAAAGAAGAGAAAACGATAGACTCTTCGTCTACCAGTAGTGAAGTCGAAAAGGCTGATGAAGATCAAATGGTGGATGAACAACTTCATCAAGATAAAATTGCTTTATGTGCATATGTATTCCCTTGTTTCCTTTCAAATTTATATAACCTGGGAATATAATATGTATTTCCTTTTGAAAAAAATTACTTATGTTTGGATACAACTCATAACTAAAGTAGACTGTATGTATGCCATCAAATTTTGTAATCTTATCTTCATTTTGTTTTCATACTATGAATTGGATACCATACAACTTTTGTAGTTCATAATATCATTTTGTTGGAATCATGTGGAATACAACATATTTTTGTATGTTTTTTTATCTGTATGCCTGTTAATTTTGTATTTATGTCATCAAATTGTATTCATCTTCAGAAGCGGATACAAACTTAGTAGTTCATAATAGTATCTTTGCAGCTAATTGTGTAGAATACAACATAATTTTTATTTAGATACAATTTTTTGTAGTACATAATATTATTTTGTGGGGATTATGTGGAATACAACATATTTTTTGTTATATTGCTTCTTATTTTATGTTTCTAACTGTATGTCATCAAAAGCTTTGTATTTCTATCCTCATAATGTATCTCAATATCTCTCTATTTAAATCTCAGTTTAAAAGTTTTAGAATGTTCTCTCCCATGATTTTCTCCTTCTGTTATTAACTAATTCTATTCTTCAAAATTAAACAAATGAAAAAGAAATACATAATCAACCCTATAACAAAAGAAAATATTGTCATATTTAATAAATATTGAAAGTGTCGCTAAGGGGTCCTATTAAATGCTAAAATATTGTCATTTCGAAAATTTTCCCTTAAAAGTAATGATTGGCTGTGTATAAAATCATTGGAAACTTTATATTTTGGTATAATATAGGTCAATTTTGGCAGGGTTATTTTATAGTGCTTAGGTTATTGACGCTTAATCCAAATCAAGTATAATAACACGTTGTTTGAAGTAAATGCCCTACATGCAAAGGACATCATTGAGCCAGATGTAGGCCTAAGACGACACATAAGTGATGCACAATAATTAATTCGAGCACTATTTTGCCAATTTGGAGTTGAGAGTAAGAGGAAATAAAGAAAAACAAACTTTATTTGTTGAATAAGATTCAATTTATTACATCATAATAAAACAAAATGCAAATAAGCTAAAGGGGTAAAGGGGATAACATGGGAAAAACCCAACAAAAAACTTCAATGGTGTTGATCTCCAATGTTGGGCACAATCTGCTCTCTCATCTCTGGAGTATCATAGTCATAGTTTAGGAGGTTTCATGCCCATATCCTCTCTCTTTCCTCACCAAAACCAGGAAGACCCCGTTCGCTCAAGTTTGTATGCTCAACATCTTCCAGGATCCACACATAATACTTAGGTGTACAAAAATATTGGTGTTCTTGGGTATCAATAGTGATCACCCCCTCCCATCTTTGTAGTTTGTTGTCAACTCATGGGATTTCTAGCTCGAAGTTATATGCATAGTGGCCCATATAAGATCGCAAGGGTATCTGTAACACCCCAAAAAAAATTTGAGCTAAGAGTTGAACCGTTCTTCGTAGTGAGTGAGATTTTACCAAGGAATTAAAATTTTTCCTAAGTTTTAAGTTCACTAGATGTAGCACCTTGATTTCAGATAAGAACTAGAGAGAATTCATTGAAGTCATTCGTAAGATTTTCTATATTTTGGGTCAACTTCAAATGACCATAACTTCGAGTTCATGATGAGTTAGGTGTGCCATGAGATGAAAAATGAAAGGTCTTTGAATTATATTTTCAACGCCACCGAGTTTGCTAAGTTTCAAGTTCGGATGAGTGAGATATGCCCTTTTGAAGTCAGGGTGTCCAGTTAAGGAAAATTATCCGAAAATAGTAAGGGGTATTTTGGTCTTTTCCTTACCCAATCAGATTTAATTCATTTTTCAGTAATTTTTACGGGTCTAATACTATTAGGTTCAGTTTTATAATCCTATTATACGCCTAGGGTTTTAGTTGAGAGTTCAAGAAGAGAAAAGAGGAGAAAAGAGGAGAGGATAAAACATTCGTCGAGGGTCTTGCATTTTGTTGCGGATTTTCGCCATGGCCTCAATCCCTAAGAGGTATTTAAGCTTCCATAGTGTTGGGTTTGTTCACCCACACGCCAATCATGTTATTTTCAGTGAAATTTTATTCCTGAAGTTGAAAAATTAGAGTTCTTGAAAAGTGTTCTTGAAGTTCAGCCTAAATCTTGTTGTGTTAGGGTTTTGATGATTTCTTGAGATTAAAATGGGTGTTTTGAGGGTTGTATTGAGTATATTAGAGTTTACTTATGCTAAGTAATCGAATACAAGTGATTGGGGAAGAAACTGTTCGATTCTAGGCGAATTAGGGTGAGAAAACGATCAAAGAATTTTGTAGGGTCTTCTGGGTTAGGGCCTGGCGCGTTGCGCCTGCCAGAGCACCCCAAAGTATGCTCTACATTTTGGGGATGGCGCCCGGTGCCACTCATAGCCCCAGGGTCGCCGGCCCCGTCCAGTTTGTAATCGGTTTCTCCGTTTGTGTTCTTTCGAAGGGTACCTTCACTCTTTTCGATTCTAACTACTCTAAGCTACTTCTAACCACCTAGAAATACTTCATAACATGATCATAACCTTGAATTCATAATTTAAATTCCAGGTAGAGTTAAGAGTTAAGTTTTTGAGAATTATTTCGAACATTCTAAGAAAGTCCCTTTGAGTCCTTTTGTGGAGTCTTTTACAACTTCTAATAACTTGTTTCAAGACTCAAGTAAGTGAGCATGAGAGTGAGGAGAATGTATTCATGAGTCTACTTTGTCATCACAAGATCCTTCATATCATGAACTATAACTCTTGAATTAAGAATTCACATTCAAGAGAGAGTTAAGAGTAGGGTTCAAGAAAGACTTTGAGTTCAATTGTGAATCCTTTGAGATAATCTATTGATTTAAACTAAGTTTTGAGGAAGTACGTAAGATAATGAGAAGATTCGTATACATGAGTTCCATGTAGTTATGTAGACCTTCGAGTCGAGTCGTTCATGCCCATAAATTTCCGCATGGACTCCATAAATTGAGTATAATTGAGAGGAGTTGTATCTTACATTTATAAGTCTTGAATATTAAGTTCCTAATCCCTTTTGAGATTATATTTCTAATCATGGGACAATTACATGTTATCTATGAAGTCCTTGAATTGAATTGCTCATGACTATAATTCAGCATGAACCCTATAAGTTGAATAGTCTTAAGATGAGAAGTATCTTTGAGTCCTTGAGTGAGTAGTTCATGCTCATAATTCTTCATGAACCCTCTGAGTTGAGCATTCTTGAAATGAGTAGTATCGTTGATGTTCTTGAGTTCCAAGTATTGAGTTCTATCTATGGTTATTGAAAACCTTGCATTGAGTCGTTCACGACCATAATTCGGCATGAACCATATTTTAAGAAGTCTTTTACAAACATTTTAACTTTGTTTTAAGACTTAAGCTTTGAGTTGAGTAAGGAGTAAGAGTAAAGTTCATTTCTTCAAATATTATACGGGAAGTAAGTATTCCCAAGAGTAATGTTTTCACATTTAAGATGAGAGATAAGTGAAATTTCCAAAAGAGTTTTGAGCAGTTTGAGTACCATCTCTTTTAAGAGAAAGATTTTTGAGTAATAATCTCAAACCACAGAAAAAGTTATGTTTTCAAACATATGAGCTAGTATATTTTGGGAGTACTATTGAGCATTGATATGGGGATGAGTTCAAATAACTCAAGTTTCCATAAACCATGTAGCCATCATGGGTAGAAAGGATCATACTTTTTAGATGAATCGTTAGTGTGTTTTAGCATAGAATAGTGGATCCACTTAGTTAAGACGTTCTATATGACAACAAAGTATAGGATAGTTATGGCAGCGTGGGGAAGACGTTGTATCATCACTTAGGCTCATAGTGGTGGTTGTCGGTTCGAGAAACTCCTAAAAAGTTATATTGTATTTTTATATACACACTGAGTATTATTGTAATTTTCAATTCATTAAGTTGCTATCTAAAGTTTTACAGCTTTCCAGATATATTTCATCTTTTACTATTGCTTTATCCTTGAGTACCATGAGTTTAGTATTTCAAGTTAACTATTCTTGAGTTGAGTATCTTAAGTTTATATGTGTTTCATTATGTCGAGTACCTTATTGTTGAGTTTCACTGAGTTGATAATCTTATTGCTGAGTTGAGTATCTTATCCTTGAGTACTTCTGAGTTGAGTATGTTGGTATAGTTTTGAGTACCCTTGAGTATTCCTTGAGTTAAGTTGAACCATGTTTCTTTGAGTTGATTTGAGTTGAGTGAGTTGAGAAGAGGTAAGTATGTTTCCTTTTTATCAAGTTCAAGCTTATGTTATGGTTTAGAATTCCCCTTACACGCTCGTACATTTCACGTACTGAACCATTTGGCCTGTAACCTTTCATGATGCAAATACAGGTATTCAGGGTCATCAACAGGAGCTTCGTTGATACAACATGGAGTTCGAGTTAGCGATGGTGAGCCTCCTTGTTTCCAGAGGATTTCATTTACTTTTCAGTTTTGTCAGGCTGTCATGGATTTTGTCCCAACTTCCATCTTTGTCATTTAGAGGCTTCGTAGATAGACAGTAGAGTTTGAGAAGTTTGTTTCATTTATTGTATTAAATGTTTTAAATACTTTAATTTCCTATTGTTGGATAGTTGAATATTCTATTTTTATTCATAGTTATTTGTTTGAGTTAAAGCTTTGTATTTGTATTTCATGAATTTTATTCAGTATTTTAAGCTTTTGTTTGCTTGAGTTAGTCTTCCGCTTGTAGTCAGCTAGGATAACGGTTCGCTTGGGACCAACAATGGTTCTCGAGTGCCGGCCACGTCCAGGGTGTAGACTCGGGTCGTGACAAACTTGGTATCAGAGCACATAGTTCAAGTGTCCTAAGGTGTTTATGAAGTCGGGTCGGTAGGATCTTGTTTATGGTTGTGAGGCCCCCACTTGTATAAATGAGGGACTACAAACATTTTAGAATAGTTTCCCTTCTTTCATATTCTTACTCGTGTAATAATAGAACTATGTCATATAGATTTATTCTAACTCATTCTTTTCTAGATTCATTCATTCGACTACCCATCATACTAGAGGTGGTTGAAAAGTAAAGCTTAAAGATCCTTATGGATGAGTTGTTCTTAGCGAGAGTCTTGAGGAAGTCATGAGACTCTAGAGGGGCTTGAGAGAAGCCCATGAGTAAGTTAAGTGTTCAGTTTCAGAGGAATGCACCCATATTCATGTGAATCGTGCATTTGAGCTAAAATTGAGTTGTACTCTTTTCCGTTAGACTTGTTTAAGCTGAGATCCTTATGAGGAATCATGTTTAGAGCTTGGGTAGTATTTTCACTTGAAGAGGTAGCCTGAGTTACGAGATCATGAGCAGTAGTAGTGAAAGAGACCAGAGTTAGAGGAAAGTATGCAGAGGTTTAGTAATCTTAGATTGGGAGATAGTGATGAGACAAACTATGTTATTATAGTCATGTACCAAGTAAGTTATTGATGAGGAGTTTTTCCTTATGGGTAGAGTAAGAGTTTCTAGTCAAGATGAGATAGAGTATATATTTGTTAACCAAAATAGAGTTGTTGTCGATGTGCCATCGTATTAGAGGAGGCTAAATATATGTGTTGAATAGAAGAACATAGTATTCATGAAGTGATAGATCTAAGCTAGACTTGTGATTTGTTTGAGAGGGTCGTGATGTTCATAAGGTTATAGAACTGATCAAGTAATGATGTATAGTATAGTAGGTGAGCAATTATATTGATATTCAGGTTTAGTAATAAAGATTAAGCTTGAATTTGAGATGAGTGTCATGATCAAGAGAATGAAAACATGAGGGTGATGATGTTAGTCTATATATTTGATCTAAATACTTGACATGAAGTAGGTGAGGAATTGAGGTGATAAGCTGTAATAAATATGAGTGGTACAAGTGAGAGACCCTAACGTTTAGATAAGGGCAGTAAAGTGTGGCTAAGTCACAAGAGTAACAAGAGTGTTAAGAGGTGTACTGAGAGGATATGTAATCTGAATAGGTTAAGAGAGACACCTTAGAAAAAGGTCTTAGTACCTGCTTATGGAGAGTTTGGTAGTCATGAGATAAGCTTCTCTTTAGTATTTGAGTAAAAGAGGATGTAGACTAGTTAGAGATAATAGAATAGGTCCATAGCTTTCAAGCGTCAGCTTTAGACCTAAGGGAGAGATGGCGAGATGAGAAATCAAGTCAAGTGTTTGAGAGTAAGATAGCAATGAGTTCAAAAGAGTATGGGCGAGATCTTTTCAGAGGTCCTTTTAGTAACAGAGTAATGTTAGAAAGAGAAGCTTTAATGATCCTATTGTGATAATGATGGTATGATAATTCCATCTAAGGTTATAAAAGAAGAGGATGAGGTTTTACTATGATAAATAGTTAAATGAGAGACTTTAGTTAGTTCCGAAGGTGTTTGTTAGTAGGAGTCCATGAAGTTGTTAGAGTATTGAGCTTGAATGTTGTATTGTTAAATATTAGGTGGTTCTTGATATGAGCCCAATGTGGTGATAAAGAGTAATAGTTTTGGGATGAGATTTCCTATAGAGAGATATAGAACCCGAACCTAAGGATTTGGGTTAAGCTTGAATATAGTAAGAGCATACAATTAGACTCAGACCTTAGTAAGAGTAACCCAATTCCATACCCAGTCCAGTCGTCATTCGAGGACGAATGATCCCAAAGGGGAGATATTGTAACACCCCAGAAAACTTTTGAGCTAAGAGTTGAACCGTTCTTCGTAGTGAGTGAGATTTTACCAAGGAATTAAAAAATTTCCTAAGTTTTAAGGTCACTGGATGTAGAACCTTGAGTTCTAAGAAGAACTAGAGAGAATTCATTGAAGGCATTCCTAAGCTCTTCTATGTTTTGGGTCAATTTCAAACGAATATAACTCTCAGTACAAGATGAGTTAAGTGTGGAATGAGATAGAAAATGAAAGCTCTTTGAATTATCTTTCCAACGCCATGTAGTTTACAAAGTTTCGAGGTGGGATGACTGAGATATTCCCTTTTGAAATCAGGCTGCCTAGTTAAGGAAATTACCCGAAAATAGTAAGGGGTATTTTGGTCTTTTCCTTACCCAATCAGATTTAATTCATTTTTATTAATGTTTTAGGGGTCTAATCCTATTAGGTTCATTTTTATAATCCTATTATACGCCTAGGGTTTTAGTTGAGAGTTCAAGAAGAGAAAAGAACATAAAAGAGGAGAAAAGAGGAGAGGATCAAGCATTCGTCGAGAGTCTTGCATTTTGTTGCGGATTTTTGCCATGGACTCAATCCCTAAGAGGTATTTAAACTTCCATAGTGTTGAGTTTGTTCACCCACACGCTAATCATGTTATTTTCAGTGAAATTTTATTCCTGAAGTTGAAAAATTAGAGTTCTTGAAAAGTGTTCTTGAAGTTCATCCTAAATCTTGTTGTGTTGGGGTTTTGATGATTTTTTGAGATTATAGTGGGTGTTTTGAGGGGTGTTTTGAGGGCTGTTTTGAGTAGATTATAGTGTACTTATGTTAAGTAATCGAATCCAAGTGATTGGGGAAGAAACCATTCGATTCTAGGTGAATTAGGGTGAGAAAACGATCAAAGAATTTCGTGGGGTCTTTGGGGTTGGGGCTTGGCGCGTCGCACCAGCCAGAGCGCCCCAAAGTATGATCTGAAATTTAGGGGATGGAGCCCCGCGCCACTCATAGCCCCAAGGTCGCCGGCCCCGTCCAGTTTGCAATCGGTTGCTCCATTTGAGTTCTTTCGAAGGGTACCTTCACTCATTTTGCATTCTAACTACTCTAAACTACTTCTAAACCCCTAGAAATCATTATAACATGATAATAACCTTGAATTCATAATTCAAATTCAAGGTAGAGTTAAGAGTTAAGTTTTTGAAAATGCTTTCGAACATTCTAAGAAAGTCCCTTTTGAGTCCTTTTGTGAAGTCTTCTACAACTTCTAATAACTTGTTTCAAGACTCAAGTAAGTGAGAATGCGAGTGAGGAAAATGTATTCATGAGTCTACTTTGTCATCACGAGATCCTTCATATCATGAACCATAACTCTTGAATTCATAATTCACATTCAAGAGAGAGTTATGAGTAGAGTTCAAGAAAGACTTTGAGTAGATCAACTATTGATTTGAACTAAGTAAGAGAATGACAAGATTCGTATACATGAGTTCCATGTAGTTATGTAGACCTTCGAGTCGAGTCATTCATGCCCATAAATTTTCGCATGGACTCCATAAATTGAGTATCATTGAGAGAAGTATCTTCAAGTTCTAAGTCTTGAGTATTAAGTTCCTAATCCCCTTTGAGATTATATTTCTAATCATGGGATAATTACATGTTACCCATGAAGTCCTTGAGTTGAATTGTTCATGCCCATAATTCCACATGAACCCTATAAGTCGAACAATCTTGAGATGAGAAGAATCTTTGAGTCCTTGAGTGAGTTGTTCATGCTCATACTTCCGCATGAACCCTCGGAGTTGAACATTCTTGATATGAGTAGTATCATTGAAGTTCTTGAGTTCCAAGTATTGAGTTCTATCTATGGTTGTTGAAAACATTGCATTGAGTCGTTCACGACCATAATTCGGCATGAACCATATTTTAAGAAGTCTTTTACAAATATTTTAACTTTGTTTTAAGACTTAAGCTTTAAGTTGAGTAAAGAGTAAGATTAAAGTTCATTTCTTCAAATATTATACGGGAACTAAGTATTCCCTAGAGTAAATGTTTACACATTTAGGATGAGAGGAAAGTGAGATTTCCAAAAGAGTTTTGAGCAGTTTGAGTACCATCTCTTTTAAGCGAAAGATTTTTGAGTAATAATCTCAAACCAAAGAAAAAGTTATGTTCTTAAACATATGAGCTAGTATATTTTAGGAGTAGTATTGAGCACCGAAATGAGGACGAGATCAAATAACTCAAGTCTCCATAAACCATGTAGCCATCATGGGTAGGAAGGATCATAATTTTTAGATGAATCCTTAGTGATTTTTAGTATAGACTAGTGGATCAACTTAGCTAAGGCGTTCTATATGATGACATAGTATATGACAATTCTGGCAGCGTCGGCAAGACGCTGTATCATCACTTAGGCTCATAGTGATGGTTGTCGGTTAGAGAAACTCCCAAAAAGTTATATTGTATTTTTATATAAACACTGAGTATTATTGTATTTTTCAATACATTGTGTTGCTATCTATAGTTTTACAGCTTTCCAGATATTTTGCATTTTTAACTATTGTTTTATCCTTGAATATCATGAATTGAATATTTCAAGTTGACTATTCTTGAGTTGAGTATCTTTAGTTGATCTGTGTTTCATTATGTCGAGTACCTTATTCTTGAGTTTCACTGAGTTGAGAACCTTATTGCTGAGTTAAGTATCTTATCCTTGAGTAGTTTTAAGTACCCTTGAGTATTCCTTGAGTTGAGTTGAACTATGTTTCTTTGAAGTTTGAAGTTGAGTTGAGTGAGTTGAGAAGAGCTAAGTATGTTTCCTTTCTATCAAGTTCAAGCTTATGTTATGCTTTAGAATTCCCCTTACATTCCCGTACATTTCACGTACTGAGCCATTTGGCCTGCATCCTTTCATGATGCAGATACATGTATTCAAGGTCATCAATAAGAGATTCGTTGATACCACATGGAGTTCGAGTTAGCGATGGTGAGCCTTTTTTTTTTCTAGTGAATTTCATTTACTTTTCAGTTTTGTCAGGATGTTATGGGTTTTGTCCCGACTTCCATCTTTGTCATTTAGAGGCTTTATAGATAGACAGTAGAGTTTGAGAAGTCTGTTTCATTAATTTTATTAAATGTTTTAAAGACTTTAGTTGACTACTGTTGGGTAGTTGAAAATTCTACTTTTATTCATTTGAGTTAAAGTTTTGTATGAGTTTCATGAATTTTATTTAGTTTTTTAAGCTTTTATATGCTTGACTTAGTCTTCCTCTTGTACTCAGCCAGGATGATGGTTCGCTTGTGGACCAGCAATGGTTCTCGAGTGCCGGCCACGCCCAGGGTGTAGACTCGGGTCGTGACAGTATCATTTGAATTTGTCTGAATTTTTGGAGGACTTAGAGTGGTGTATATGGTTAATCGACATTCAGTCCAATAAGCTCAATGAAGTAAAGCCCAGGGCCTCTAACTATGGCATGACATGGCTTTAACCAATAATATTTCCATTGGATTAGAACACCAAAACGCTCTCTCAAACACATGAACCAGTCTTCCGTTCCTACATGGGCATAGAAAAATATCATCCTTGTGCAGTGACTTAAAATTTTGTTCCCTATGCCGTTCAAAATTTCTATCAAGTTGTCTCTTTTGTGAAAATGTTCGATGGCTCATAGCTGCAACAGCAGATTGCAGCCTTCAAAATATCTCTTACCCTTGACGCATGCACACAATGCCCTTATCGTCTCTTCTAGTATCATGGGTACTATAGTCTTTGTAGGATTCAACCTTCCTCAAGCTATCATGCGAACCACATAACCCAAGGTAGTGCTAATTTTTCTTTCCTTCATAGGAAAAACTAGCGAATCCAGCAGTACAATGGCGAAAACATTTTGACGATATTTTTTCCATTTTCTAGCGGAGCAGCCAAATTCTTTGTTGAAATTTCTATGACCATCCTTGTAACAGAAACGTGAATATAGAAATTCCATCAAAATCTATCCAGAATCTAAACAAGTTAATAACAAGTTAATTCTAGATTACACTTAAATCATAGACTTTTTAAAAACTTCTTCTGTTATTGCTTGTGAGGCACAATAATTTGACACCCTCGATAGGGAATGTCAAGGAACCACCAACTTCTTCAGTTGTTGGTATTAGCTCAAAATCTGTAAATTTGAAGCCCAATCTTGCAGGATCCCAAAATTTCAGCAAAGGCATGATCAAGTGACGATCGAGAGCAACAAATAATAGGAATGTAAAGCCGCCTAATAGTTTGTGAATTTCAAATTCATGGTCATCCTTTATACTCCTCCACCATTTTTTCAGAAGATCACTCACTCTTACAACCATTTGCGTGTTGGGAAAATTTGGAGTGCCTATGATTAAGCAAACAACACAACAAATGAATTCTAAACCCCATTTTGGCATAACTTGGCTTAAATTAATTATTTTGATCATGTTGAGAAGTAATATGCAATTTGTCTAAAGGGCGTTAGGGCCATTTAGACAATAAGGAGGCTAGTAATATTGTGTATTGACACCAAGGGCCAAACCACATAAGCTTTATGCATGTATGACTTACTCAAGGGTGGATATGTCTATCTTAAGTTTTCTAAGAGTGGGATAGAAACGGACTGAAGGTATTCTATGCGAGAAGGAACATGGCTCCACAGTAGTAAGACTATCCACTTCTGCCATGCATCTATCATCTCTCTAATATAAGATATTTGAAGAGGATTTTGTGAAATGTGCAAAGGCACAACGTCACAAGAAATAAAAATGAAAGAGGATCTCAATTGGGGGAAGTATGAACGAAATGCAAGTTATCAAAGCGGTAACATTTAGCAATTAAGTGAAAAATAGTATCACATAGACTGTTTTAAGGAAAGCAGTAAATAAATAAATAAATCATATATATATATATATAAAAGAACCTTAGGACCGCCTATGTGGCACCTAAATCATATAAATCATATAAATCATATTTAATTTATTTATTTCAATACTAGCCTTTCCCTTTCATCAAAAGTTGTGACATTTACGAAAAATTGTGACTTTTATGAAAAGTTGTGACTTTTATGAAAAGATGCGACTTTAATGAAGAGTTGTGACTTTTATGAATAGTTGTGATTTTTATGAAAGGTTGTGACCTTTCTGATGGGTTTCAACTTTTCCAAATAGTTATAACTTTTCCGATAAGAAACAATAAATATTTGTTCACACTACCATCTATTTTCTATAAATAGAGGGATTTCTTCTCATTTTAAAACAACAAAAATTTTTAACCTCCTCTTCTTCTTCACAATTAAATATTTGTGTACTTTACTCATGTTGTGTGGCTCAGTGACACCATTGCTTGTGTTACAAATCCTGGTATGTATTTTTACAATCATTAATTTATGCTTATGTTATTAAGGATAAATGATAAGATATAATAATTTTCATTTTCCTTTACATTATTAATATTTTCTATAAGATAATATAGTGTTTTAGTTTTAGTGACTGATAGATTTTAAGTATTATTTTGTATATTCTGTGATATTTTGCTAGTGCATAATAATAATAAAATAAAATAAACATACGAACATATAATTTCAAGGAAAGAAAATCAAATAATTACGGAAAGGGAAGTAGGTTAAGCATGCAAATAAACAAAATAAGGAAAAGGAAAGGGGTTTGAATATGGAATAAAACAAAATCTATCTATCTGTCTGTCTGTCTATCTCTCTGTCTCTCTGTCCTGTCTCTCTGTCTCTCTGTCTGTTTGTCTCTCTCTCTCTGTCTCTTTGTCTGTCTGTCTGTCTGTCTGTCTCTCTGTCTCTCTGTCTCTCTGTCTGTTTGTCTCTCTCTGTCTGTCTGTCTGTCTGTCTGTCTGTCTGTCTGTCTATCTGTCTATATTAAAAGTTGATACCTTTTCACATTAACGGATAATTGATAGTGACTTTTGCGATGAGTTGTGACTTTTTCAAAGGGTTGTGACTTTTTTTGACGGGTTGTGACATTTCCGATGAGTTGTAACTTTTCCAAAAGATTGTGATTTTTTCAAAGGATTGTGACTTTACCAAAGGGTTGTGCCTTATCCAATGAGTTGTGACTTTTTCAAAAGGTTATGTCTTTTCCGATGAGTAGAGACTTTTTTGAAGGGTTGTGACTTATCTAATAAGGTAGAATTAGAATATATTCATACTACTATTTGTTAGCTATAAATGGAGGGGTTTCCTCTCACTTTTAAACTACAATTTTTTCAGCTTTATACTCTTCTTCATAAAAATCTCAGTTGTTATTTGCAATAGTTGATGAAGCTCGAAACCCAACGAAATTCGAGGTACCACATAAGAAAGAGTTGGTGAACAAATTGTAGCAAATCATTCATCAATTCACACTCATATTTTCCTCTGACGATTTTTATCACATACATATATCAATATTATTTATATCGTTTTAGAACATTAACACTTTTAAATTAACCTACATGTTTTATTCATTAAAAAAAGACTAATTTCTTACGAATAGTCACAACAATTTCTACCTTCAGGTTTCTTCGGTCATAAATCACAAGCATTCACTCCTTATAAATTCTTGGGGATCTCATTTTTTCTGACAATTTGAGATCGTTTAAAACTTTCATAAATGATTCATCCTCAATCAATTGATATGTTTTGCCGAAGTTCTTAGCGTTGGAATTTAGGTATTGACTTTCTATTAAAGAAGAAAAGAAGAGAACAAAGAAATATGCAATTATCTATGAACTTTTCTTCACGCAGAAATCTTCTTTATATAGTGCACGGGAATTTTTATTTATTCTTCTTAATTGTTTTCTTGAATAATTTCTTTTTTATTTTCATTCGAGAGAAAATTTATATTCACACATTCTTGATTATTTTCTATAATAAAATAAATAGATAAAGAAGTGGGAGAGACAATAATTATAAACAAATACAAAAACGACATATGATTGGTTAAGATATTTCTTCTTTGTATTTTCATTTCTTATTCTTTTAACATCAAATGAAGGAGTTTCTTCCTAATTTTGCTAAAACATCGGGCATCAACGTAGTCCATTGAATTAGTAGTTTTGATGTTAAGTCTATTGTTTCAAAAATAGATTTTCACTTTTACTTATAATATGATAATATAACCATGATAATAATTATATTTAAATAGATATGTAAGTAAATAGATATGATAATTAAAGTGTTGGTGGCAAGATATTTCAATCAAATGAAACACTAGGGTGAATATATCATGAACATATATTTCCGCCTTCCTTCTTCATTGTCTATGAATTGATCCACATATTTTTACTTTTTTATATTTATGTTGAGTATGAATTTCCTGTTATTTTGTGTTCATTTTGATCTAAGAAAATGTTATGTCACAAGATACACTCTTTGCTAGCTATATAAAAATGATAAGAAAATAGTGATTGATCATAAAATGATCTTAAATAAAATTAAAGATTCTATAAATAATACTTTAAATTTTATTCATCTTTTAATTAATTTTTTAATTGAAAAAGCCTAATGTTTTATATCATGATAGAATATCTATAAGATACTAGATACTCTCATAAGACAACATCTATATGATATGTATGCGGCAAAATAAAGGATAATATTCTTAGAACTAATTATTGACGTAATATATTTTTCTCTATAACATTCGACTTATAAAAGTATTGACATTCACTATATAAGTACATTTTTTTGCTTTTATAAAATTAAAGGAAAAGTTATTGTTGACCATTTTTTTTATCTTGATATTATTTTTCTGTTTTGTTGGTTAAGTCTGTTTACCAAATTGAATAAAGTAAAGAACAATACTTCTTAAGAATTACCACTTTCTCCCCATATTTAAATTTTTGAATGCATTTTGAAATGTTTCAATGATATCTGGTCATTTTTGTCTCAAAAAACAATTTACTCTATGAAAAACTATATTACTCATTTAAAATCACTTTTCTAATATTCTTTTAGTTATAATTATTTACTAAAAAACTTTAATTTAGTAATATTAATTCTATTTTACAACATGGTATACTATATGATATGATACACACGTGCAACGCACGTGCCGTGAAACTAGTATAAAAAACAAATAAATAAGGAAAGCAAATAACAATTAGACATGGTATTAACAAGCAAACAAGTAAATAAAAAACTAAAACTACAAAAACTAAACCACATAAAATATGAAACACGTAATGATAAGAACCGTGGTTATATCCCCAGCAAATCGTCATTCTGTCGCGCCCCATTTTTCATAAAATGGGTTTTGTGTACGACCTAACGACTCTTTTAGGTTTTAGTTAAAGGAAGAGTTGTCACCTAACGAATTAAAGGCGCGTTAGGGCACCATTCTAACCTAACTAATTTAGCCTAAGGTCAACGAAACCAAGATTCGGGTAAGGGTTCAAATTACTTCAAGGGAAAGGTGTTAAGCACCCCTCGAGGTTCACAAATGTGGGTCCCAACTATATAACATATAATTTATGTGGGGGTTACAAGTAACAAATAAGGTCTATCATTTATTAATTATTTTTTTAATTAAACTAAGTGATAAAGCAGACATTTAATACAAATAATTAACGTGAAAACAACTAAAGAAGATAAGCGAGGAGACAAAAAATACACAAGTAGATAAAAGAAAATCGATTGTATTTATTAAACTACCCCAAACAATTATAATTATAAACAAATAAAAAGGGCAAAAGGAAAGAGAAACGCCACTCCGCTAATTAAAAACTTATCGAATCATTGCTCGGCTTATTAATCGGAAGACAATATCAGAGTTTTGTCATTCTTTTGCTCGAGTCAATTTCCATCATGTCCGATAAGGGCCTAACTACCCCCCTTTCCGCATGCATAACGAACATCCTAAAAAGTGTCTTGCATCCCAACTTAATGTCCAAGAGGCATTTGACTTCTATTAGGGTGGTTATAGACTAAAATAAAATATAGGTTGCCTAATTAGGCCCCTAAACATTAAGCAAAACACATAGGACTAGCATTTAGCACGTAAATCTCATATTGGCCTCTATGTTTTATTAGCATGCTTTCATACACAAATAAATAGTGAACGGCTCATGCTAGAGCGTGTCAGCATATACACATCTAAACGGGCATTATAACAACACATTGATTAATTTTAAGGGGGCAGAAAATTATTTAAGATGCAGAAATTAAAACCAAAACAAGTAATCAGATAGTTGCTGAGTTTTAAATCAATTATCCACATGCTGATCTAAAATTTTAAACAGACAGAATTAATTAGCATGCTGACAGTGATTATTAAGCAGTTCAGACCTTATTCAGATTTTAATCAGTTATTAATATCCTGATTTAATTATTAAACAGGCAGGGGAGTAAATTATAAGCATTCTGAAATTATCATTATGATATTTTAACATTCTTAAATAACTGTACTATCTAATTAATATTAATATGCTAAAGTTGTTTAACATTCAATTAATTAACATGATAGCAATATAGATCAAGTCCTAAACACGATTTCTAACCCATATATAATATGTGACAAATAAATTAATGTAATCCTATGAAAATTTCTAAATCGAATACATGTTAAAAATGAAGTGAAATTCTATCGGCATGAATTCTATGACATAACATACTGAATATTTCTAAGGCTACTTTACCAACAATAGTAGTTGTGACATGGCCGAGCCCAACTTGATTAGTCGATTGCTTATCTAATAGATGATAAGATTCTCAATCGATTTGTTTGTCTATGAGAGAGAGGGAGATATATTGCAAAAACAAAACAAGAAAAATAGATGGAGAAATCATATTGTTGGAGGACATAAACATTTTTCTTTTTTCTTTTTATGTGTTAAAGATAAAGAAAAGTTACCTAAATACACAATTTATATTACCATATTTTCTAAAATTTTCTATCATTTGAAAAAATTACAAAAATCCATACTCTCTTCTATTCTCCTATATATCACTTTACATGATGTATCGGTCGGATACATCACTATTAAGTGTTATATCAGTCGGATACATCAATTTACATGATGCATTAGGACGTACATGATGTACCGGGATGTTGAGTTATATATCGAAACTGAGATGCGATGTATCAGAATGTTTAGTCATGTATCCGAAACAGAGATGCAATGTATCGGGATGTTCAGTCATGTATCCGAAACCGAGATGCGATGTTCCAGGACATTGAGTGATGTATTCGAAACGGAACGCGATGCAATGCGACATTTTGGGATGTATGCGGATTTCACCAAATCTAAGGGATTTTTGTAATTTGAAAAGAGTAGAGATATGATGTAATTACCTCTTAATACTATGGAATTTGTGTAAAATCTAAAAATAAAATGGTCTTGATCCTCAATATAACTGTGTTCTTAATTTATAGAGTTTTGCTTTTTGATTATCGTATGTATGATTCATAGATCGTGTTGAGAAGGAAATAAAATTCAGAAAATGAAAAAAATAAATATGTGTAAGCATATTATGAAATATATTGATTCAAATATTACAATAATGTCATAATTGCATCGAGTTATTCTTATTGTTTTACAACACATATGGAAAACAAAAATGAATATTTTTTTTATTCTTAAATATTTATTATATGTCAAACTGTTGGGATATATACTATTAACCACGTGTTTAGATATAATATTTATTATAGAATAATTATTTATTTATTTTAATAGATCATATATTCGTTTATTGTACTTGTTTACTTATATAGTAGATGATTTAATGTATATAGAGTTTAAGCTTATACACAGAGGATTAAATCATCGGTTCTTATAAGTATAAAGCTTTTTTGTTCACAATCTAAGATGGAAATTGGACATGCCATCGGTACGATTGTAGCACAAGATTATATGTAGTTTATCTTGATTATGGGAATGGTATAGTTCCAACTTCTTGTGCTAGTGCATTTTGTATGTATTGAACGGGACCGAGTAGAGATAGTTGCTTTAGACTGACTGACAAAAGCAGTTCTCTAAACTATTAAATGTACTTATATTCTTAATCCTGATATAACTATTATGATCTGTATATGTTAATCATCGTTTTAATTTATTAAAAGGTGAGATTCTAAGATGGGTCAATATTCTTGGTAGATTGGATGATGATAATATATATTGGTGAAATAATAAGTTAGTTGATGGAATCCATGTCTTGATATAGAGATTGATGATATGCCTTTTTGAGAAGCTTAAAAGTTTCATCGTGTCAAACCTTGCAAGTTGATTAAAGAATCCGACACATGAAATAAGTTAAGCAATGCTCTAAAGGAAATTGATCATTGAATTAAGTTCGTCAGTAATTTAATTTATTGATTAGTATCTGTAATCTTAACATGGGAAATTACATATGTGTCTAATGGGGAATTTCGAAATATAAATAGAGAAGTGCAATAACGAATTTCTAGTGGAATGATTTGTAATTTATTATGGTAAAAATAATACAAATTAATTATTTAGGAATTTATTTTCATAATAAGAAGCCTCGGTAATTAATTCTAGTGGTCCCTACCGTGCCCATATTTATCTAGAATTCAGAATTCATTGTAAGGGAAAAAGGAGAAGTATGTGTCTTTCTCTATTCTAAGGAAAGAGAGAAATATGTATCTTTCTATGTTCTAATGCAAGAGAGAAGTATATCACTTTTTCTATTCTAAGGAAAGGAAGGACATGACTTTTTCTTTTCTAAGGAAAGGGAGATGTACATGTCTTTCTATTCTAAGGAAAGACATGGTATTCCTTTTCCTTGGACTAAGAAGAAATCTCTATAAATAGGGATTCTTCTAACCCTTGAAAAAGAAGATTTTTTTTCATAAAATACTTGTCCGCCCAAGTATTGAGAGGGTTCAGAAGTGAACTTGGGATCACTGTAGAAGACCGTAGAACTGTGGTCTAGTTTGTGGACTAGCTTATGAATTTACTTGAAGTTTCTAGCTTGTCGACTAACTTGTGGATTCACTTGAAGGTATCGGCTCACGCTTCAAGAGGTAATTCTGAAATTAAATTCAGAAAGTTTATATGTCCTAACATGATTGTACTTGTTCTAGTATAAACAATGTGTTGTCTATTATTCATGTACGTTGTATGATTTTGATATGCTTCCGCTGTGCATATAGTTTTCCAACAATTGGTATCAGAGCCATACTTACATCTTTATAGATAACATAAAATATATGTATGTGCAATTGTATGTATAATTCATGGTTGGTAAATATATTCTTATCGCGAAAAAAAATGAATCAGATGAAACTTTAAGGTTTTTGATTCGTTGACTAAAGTACATACGCTCTTAAATTTTGAGATGATCAAGAGGGCAAAATGTGTTGGCGACAATTTTTCACTTTCACGTGGGAATGGACAGCAATAGTAAACATTTGTCCTAATGATTATTTGAAGTCCTTTATTTTTTAAATTAATGGAACCCAAATTGAAAACTTTTCATCAGTTAAAAGAAAAGTTAAAGTTCAATGGATTTGTTTACTTCTGCACATGTGATTGATTTTTTTTTCGGCGGCTAGTTGTAATTTTTTTTGGTTTGTTTCTTATTAATCCATCAAATTTGCAAAGCTTGATAAGAAAGGGAATCATAGAGGTTGTTGATGAACAAATTATCATTGAACTGATTGTGAAGTTTTTTTTCAACTTTATAAATTTTGTTCTTGACTAATTGTTGACTCCAAACCTTGTTAAGTGGTGGTGGTAGTCACTCTTCAAGTCAATTGAATTTTTTTTTTCTCTTTTTGTTCAATAATTATTTGAGCATGTTATTCATTAAATATATATCAATTTGTATAAATTAAGTAATTTTTGGTTAATAAATAGTTATCACTTAAGCGATTTATTTATTTGAAATCGTTGAAAATTATTTAGACTTTATACATGTGATAATATATTTTGTAATAGATGAATTGAGAATTATGATTAATATATAGGATTCACTAAAATTATCTATGTATTTGAGTCATTAGAACATCCTCAATTCATCAAGTATAAATTATTCTAAGTGAATATTAGTGGTAAATATTTATTTACGTAAATGTTGATTTTACCTTAAAATACTAGTAATGCTTAATTAATTCATGAGAAGAGATTATCGAGGTTTTCAGTCAAAAGAGAGAAACATAATATCTTGGATTCTCAAGTGTATTAATTTAGAGAATAATTTATTATAAGAAGGTATTGAGTACCTCAGCCAAAGGAATGACACAACATATGTTTCATGCTCATGAGATAATTATAAAAAGAGAATGAAAATTTGAATCATATTATTTTAATTTTTAACTATGGTCTAAAATGACCGTTTTTCAAATTTGGTCATATTTTAGGTGGTCATGAATTTTCTGATCTCTGATTTACTTGAAATTTGATGGTTCCATCGAAAATTATTTAGATGGGTTTTAGGTAGTTTGTCAGATTAAAATTTGAT
>NW_006239269.1:121535-122469 GCF_000226075.1 Solanum tuberosum | reverse complement strand
AACGGTTCATTGAAAGTGAAGTCACTACCAACATGTGAGTCTTGTTTAGAAGGAAAAATGACTAAGAGACCTTTCCTCTTAGAAAAGGAAAAAGAGGTAGTGATAAGTTATAATTAATCTATTCTGATTTGTGTAATAAATGAGCATTTGGGCAAGCGGTGAGTTTGTGTATTCTGAGTTTTCAAGAAGGTTACTCATGATATGAATATATTTTTTGATGTTTTGAAAGTCTAAATGTCTTGATAAACTCAAAATATTTAAGACACATGAAAATAGCATCATGAAAAATATATAAAAGTCACTGCAATCTAATTGTAGTGACGTAAACCTCTCTGCAGAGCTCATAAGTCACTTATCTTATAGAATAATTGCATTTCAACTGTCTACACTAGACACTCTATAATAGATTGTTGTAGAAGAGAAAAGAAGTAGACTCTTATAAATATGATAAGATTAATTATTGATTTATTATTAGTTATTTTGTTTCTTTTGGGACAAGTTCTAATAACTACATATCACATTCTGAATTCAATTTCTTTCAAATCAGTACCTTGAACAACTATAGAACTAGTTGGATTTGACGTAAGTCTAATCTGTGACATGTTCAGATATAGGATTGTTCAGCACATGTGCTGAGTGCGATAATAAGAAAATTGGGATTAAGAACAGAATGTGTGTGTTAATTAGATATCCTAAAGAATGAAAGAAGGTTTATTATAGTGTCCTAAAGAAAATAAGACAATTGTTAACACAAACTGTCTGATCTTTAGAAAAGGATCATTTAGTAAACCATGTTCCTAGAAGTAAACTAGTTTTACAGGAATTGAACAAAGAAATAATATATGAGTCAATTATAAATTCAGACACTCAAAAACATCTAATCGGTATGTCAGAAATGACGTTCCATTGCATTTAAGTAGTGGGAGAAACGTTA
>NW_006239269.1:120060-121416 GCF_000226075.1 Solanum tuberosum | reverse complement strand
AAAGTAGTTAATATTTCATTACCAAAAGGTTTTGAGGAAAATATTAAGACTCAAGAACATGAAAGTGTGACTATTGTAGTAATACTTAGTCGTACTAGGAGAATCATAACAAAGATTGATTGATTTTGTATATTTAAGAGGACTTTCATGATAAACCTCTGATGATCTAATACAAAAACGATAAGTTACGACTCAGCATTATGAAGAAGTTGCATAAGAAAATAACTTTGTAAGATCCTTTTGATAAGAAATATAAAAGGAATATTTGTGAAAGTTGTAAATGCATTGTTAACAGTTTAAGTGGGAGATTGTTAGGGTATATACTATTAATCATGTGATTAAAAATAGTATTCTAATAATTTTCAAGATTAAATATCTTAGTGGGAGATTGTTAGGGTGTATACTATTAACTATGCATTTAGATATAATACATTATAACAATCGTGATGGTTAAAAGTCTAAGTGGGAGATTGTTGGGATATATACTATTAACCACGTGTTTAGATATCGTATTTATTATAGAATAATTGTTTATTTATTTTAATAGATCATATATTCGTTTATGGTGCTTGTTTACTTATATAGTAGATGATTTAGTGTATATAGAGTTTAAGCTTATACACAGAGGATTAAATCATCGGTTCTTATAAGTATAAAGCTTTTTTGTTCACAATCTAAGATGGAAATTGGACATGCCATCGGTACGATTGTAGCACAAGATTCTATGTAGTTTATCTTGATTATGGGAATGGTATAGTTCCAACTTCTTGTGCTAGTGCATTTTGTACGTATTGAACGGGACCAAGTAGAGATAGTTGTTTTAGACTGACTAACAAAAGCAATTCTCTAATCTATTAAATGTACTTATATTCTTAATCCTGATATAACTATTATGATCAGTATATGTTAATCATCGTTTTGATTTATTAAAAGTTGAGATTCTAAGATGGGTCAATATTCTTGGTAGATTGGATGATGATAATATATATTGGTGAAATAATAAGTTAGTTCATGGAATCCATGTCTCGATATAGAGATTGATGATATGCCTTTTTGAGAAGCTTAAAAGTTTTCATCGTGTCAAACCTTGCAAGTGGATTTAAGAATCCGACACATGTAAAAAGTTAAGCAATGCTCTAAAGAAAATTGATCATTGAATTCAGTTCGTCAGTAATTTAATTTATTCATTAGTATCTGTAATCTTAACATGGGGAATTACATATGTGTCTAATGGGGAATTTCAAAATATAAATAGAGGAGTGCAATTACAAATTTCTAGTGGAATGATTTGTAATTTATTATGGTAAGAATAATTCAAATTAATTATTTGGAATTATTTCCATAATAGGAAGCCTC